>NC_064922.1:625152794-625455825 GCF_023897955.1 Schistocerca gregaria
CGAGATTTCAGCGAGGAGAAGCTTCCTAAGAATTTGTAAAGGTTGTTGCATGTCATTAACTGCTCTCATCCAAAATCATTGGATGAATAAGTGTGGGTATTTGCACGAGTGGTCCGCTTCTTTTCCACCCCCACCCCTTTTTTAGGTAGGTGATTCCTATCCCTACACCGATTCTTTTCACACCCTTAGTAACATGTGCCCCAAGTTTAGTTAAAATTGGTCAACTGGTTTAGGAGGAGATGGGGAACATATGTATACATTTATATAATATGTGTGGATGGACGTGGCATTTTGCCACGTATCTGTATTTATTTAAACGTTCACAAACTATTCACCAAACCATCAAGGCCTGTTAAATTTGTAAATCAAAACAAGGGGAGGCACATAAATGAGCACGTTGCCACTTTTAGGCACCTTTTCCAACCGAACACTGCATAACGGCGTAACTAATTGTGGGACGAAGAAATAGTTTAAATAAGTACAGCCTAAGTGGAAAAATACTGCTTTCATTTAATATTAAACTGAACAGGCGGGGCGGCCAGAGTGGCCGTGCGATACTAGGCGCGTCAGTCTGGAACCACGAGACCGCTACGGTCGCAGGTTCGAATCCTGCCTCGGGTATGGATGTGTATGGTGTCCTTAGGTTAGTTAGGTTTAAGTAGTTCTAAGTTCTAGGGGACTAATGACCTCAGAAGTTAAGTCTCATAGTGCTCAAGAGCCATTTGAACCATTTGCAGTTTGATTTCACTATACGATCGTAGTATTTAATTATTGACTCCCTAGGTGGATACATCTCACGGTAATCCACATGCCATGTGAAGTCAGAGATGACAGTTGTAAGTTCACTATATTTTGACGCCCAACGTGAGGCTTCGATTTTATTTTCACGTGTTTGCTGTTGTAGGGACCTCTAAACTTTCAGACACGTCTCAGGAAGAACTAAATTCCCATAGCTTGATTTGATTAGGTTAATCTCATTGTGTCTGATGTCAGGTGCATGAATGAAACTTCGGGAGTACACTTGCATAGGTAATATATTTAAGTGATTAGCGTTACAAAATCACAGGCAAACGTAAGCGTGAGATAAGCCACCGCAAATGTGAAATAGTGGTACATTAATAATCATTTTAACCGCCAGAATGTTGAATATAACCATACAAACGTGCATGCATTATGTTGCACAGGCGCCGCATGTCAGTTTGTAGTTCGAATATCGTGCCTGCTGTACATGGGCAGTCTATATGGGGACAGTCAATGCTGTTTGTGGATGATGCTGTAGTTGTCCTCCAATAATGTTTCATATGTGCTCTATTTGAGACAGATCTGGTGGTCGAGTAGATCAGGGCAACATATCAACACTCTGTAGAGCATGTTGGGTTACAACAGTGGTTTGTGAGAGAGCGTAATCCTGTTGGAAAACACCCCCCGAAACGGTGTTCTTGAAAGGCAGCATAACAGCTTGAATCATCAAACTGATGTACAGTTTTGCAGTCAGGGTGCGTGGGATACTACAGGAGTGTCCCCGCTGTCATAGTAAATGGCACCCCACACCATAACCCAGCAGTAGGTCCAGTGTGTCTAACACGCAGACAGGTTGGTTCCAGGCCCACAACTACCCTTCTCCTAACCACAACACGGCTGTCACCGTCACTGAAGCAGAGCCACCATTCATCAGGAAACACAAAAGAACTGCACCCTGTCCTCCAACGAGCTCTCGCTGAAGTTGCAAATGGCGGTGGTTTGAAATGCATGCTACAGAGTTTCTGGTCGGGGCCGTCCTTGAAGTAATCGATTACTAATAGTTCGTTGTGTCATTGTGGTGCCAACTTCTTCTTAGATTGGTTTTGCAGATGCAGTACGATGCACCGAAGTCATACGCCGAAAGCGACGGTCTTCCCTCTGGTTAGTGTCACGTGGCCGTCCTGAGTGTATCATTTTTGAGACCGTGCTTTCTCGTGACCACTGCTGCCAGCTATGATTTACAGATCACACATTTTTCCCAAGTCCTTTTGCACGGTCGTAGAAGGAACATCCAGCTTCTCGTAGCCCTATTACACGCACTCATAGAAAGTAAGTGAGGTGTTGATAATGGAGTCTATGTCGCCTTAGAGCCGTTGTTGACGGACATCAACTCATCACGTCCAATCTCAAAGATAACTTGCTACGTCTGCAGACCTAACCGAATCACTTGCGCCCTGCCGTCGCTCAGCCCGGCCGCATATGCGCGGTGGTCGGCCTTAGCTTCACGTCGCGCCCGCCGGCGTTATCTCGGGCTGAAGACGTCGCGCCATTCGATAGTTCTCGCCTGCAGCTCCCTCTATGGCCACAATATATAACGGCAGCACAGACCTGACGCCACGGCCACTCGCTCTTGCTCGCTGGCTGTGTTAATCTTGAAGTGTTATTGTATAGATCTTATGACAACCTTGGGCTTAGGACATAGTTACGATGTGGATTGCACTGTGAATTTGTGAATTGTATTGTGAACGTAATGACGTAGCTACTTGCTATGAGAGCAATAGACGGTGCCTGCTTTAGTGTGTAGAATAAAGATAAGTAATCTTCCTGATCACAGGGGCCTTACGCTGAGACTAATCCGTTCCCGGCCAACACATCTTGCGTCACACCCCGCTCACGTCCTGCTACCAATTCCAACTTACGTTTGCCACTGCACGCACACATAAAATAACTAACTCTCACAACCGTTACTGCATGTATCAAAAGCAAACCTGATTTGTATCCTCATAGTGGTGCTACCATCGCCACTTCTATGCGACTGGTGCGAAATTTGTATGGAAATCATCTTTCAGTTGTAGAAGCAGTACTACCAACTTTTGTTTATGTCGTACAGCACCTTCTTGGTGTGGTGATGTTTCCTGCAAATGTAGATACTGCGTATGCTATCCTCATTGTAACTGAGATATATGGTGAAAATTAAAACTTCCTGGCAGATTAAAACTGTATGCCCGACCGAGACTCGAACTTGGGACCTTTGCCTTTCGCGGGCATGTGCTTTACCATCAGAGCTACCGAAGCACGACTCACGCCCGGTACTCACAGCTTCACTTCTGCCAGTACCTCGTCTCATACCTTCCAAAATTTACTGAAGCCCTCCTGCGCAGGAAAGCTTCTGTAAAGTTTGGAAGGTAGGAGACGAGGTACTGGCAGAAGTAAAGCTATGAGTACCGGGCGTGAGTCGTGTTTCGGTAGCTCAGATGGTAGAGCACATGCCCGCGATAGGCAAAGGTCCCAAGTTCGAGTCTCGGTCGGGCATACAGTTTTAATCTGCCAGGAAGTTTCATATCAGCTCACACTCCGCTGCTGAGTGAAAATCTCATTCTGGAAACATCCCCCAGGGTGTGGCTAAGCCATGTCTCCGCAGTATCCTTTCTTTTAGGAGTGCTAGTTCTGCACGGTTCGCAGGAGAGCTTCTGTAAAGTTTGGAAGGTAGGAGACGCGGTACTGGCAGAAGTGAAGCTGTGAGTACCGGGCGTGAGTCGTGCTTCGGTAGCTCAGATGGTAGAGCACATGCCCGCGAAAGGCAAAGGTCCCAAGTTCGAGTCTCTGTCGGGCATACAATTTTAATCTGCCAGCGCACACTCCGCTGCGGAGTGTAAATCTCATTATGGTGAAAATTATTTACATAGAATGTGTTTTTGTAACGAAGGTTGAAAGATGTCCACTTTCGCGCAAACGTCTTTTCAATCGCGTACGCGCTCGCTATATACAGAGCGTTTCCTTAAGAGCGCGCAAAAAATTAACAGGACCTGAGGAGGCTCCACTAGACAGTTTGAGGTAGGGAACCTGGGGTCGGAGAAGCCAGTTTAATAAGATAAAAGAGGAATACACAAATTAAAAAAAAAATGGTTCAAATGGCTCTCAGCACTATGGGACTTAACATCTATGGTCATCAGTCCCCTAGAACTTAGAACTACTTAAACCTAACTAACCGAAGAACAGCACACAACACCCAGCCATCACGAGGCAGGGAAAATCCCTGACCCCGCCGGGAATCGAACCCGGAAACCCGGGTGTGGGAAGCGAGAACGCTACCGCACGACCACGAGCTGCGGACACACAAAGTTCACTGGATCGATTCTCGCGATATTAGAAAACAACATATCTCATTTAACCAGAATGAGGGAGAGGAATAAAATATAATTCGAAAGATTGGATGCTGAGATAGGCTTCGAAGTCAGAAAATTGATGTGTAAATAGCTGAAGTAGGCACGAATTGGGGACAGACACCAACGAGATACGGACGGAGGCCAGCAGCCTGGACTACGTGAGAAACGCGTGTCAGGTGAAGGCTGACAACCTAGAAACGCGGGTACACGAAGATGACTGACATCTCCATGATGATGTATGAGGAAAGTGTATCGTCCAAGGAGACACAAACAAGACTGTCAGTTCTCTAGCCACAAGTGTCTGCAATACAACGAGGTGTCCTGCTAACGGAGGTCACGCCAGTGAATTTGCAGGCTGTATTCCATCCAGTGCACGGGGTGGACATACCACTCCCGAAGTTCGGGAAAAAGTGCAGTATCCACCCGAGGCCATGCCTAAAGAATTTAGATGCGTATCTGTATGCGAAAGGAGTGGTGGTATGCAACGCTTTACTTGTTGCACAAGAGACGCTCGAATATGAGAAGGCTGCGTGGTATGACCTAACAGTTTGCGAGAACAGTAGTTACAAGAATTACGGCTACAAATTTCGGGCAACGTACTGGAACCTGCCCGCAAAAGCAAGTGCAAAGATGATCACAAACCGGTGACAGTGTGCGCCATAGTCACGTTAATTCATGGCAACATATGCTCGTCAGTTGACATAGAAGTTTCCCGACTGTGGTACGGCTTCGTGTAAACACTGGAGGAAATAACGTTTCGGCCAAGGTTGCAATGGCCTTCTGGTCTACTGGTGTGTTTTATCTGTGCACAGTTAGTTACATTTTGACACTACTTCTCACTGAGCGTGACACTGCAATACTGTTTTTAAAAAGATAGTTGCTATAATTGGTCCCTTAGGCAGGCAACTTATTGTAATTGTTTACTACAGTGGAGGGAATAGGAATCTGCTCTTATTTATTGCTTCTTGCATCATTTCTCATGACTGGTGATCGTCATCAGGTCACCTCGAGGCACGGGCTCCTGTTTTCCACCTGGCAGACGCAGGCCGCGTCGCTACAGTTACTCTCCAGTTACCCGCTTGCGTCACGTGTTGCCGGCGCGGCTTGTTGGACTCTGAGGGCCGGCAGCCAGGTTGGGCAAGCCACCCTCTCTATTCAAGTTGTTAGAGCGTTTTAATATTGGGATGTCTTCTCTGATCTTTCGTTTTACCAAACCCGGCTGTTTGGCAAGTACGCACCTTTCGTGATATCTCATTTCCTTGTCGCAGTCTCGCTAGTGTTCAGCCACTGCGAATTTGCTGTGTTGTTCTAGCGTGTAGACGAATGTTTAGTGCTCGTGTTCGCGTATGCGAGTTTCGTGGGCTTGCCGATCTCACCGATGTATGCTTCTCCACACTGACACTCCACACTGTACGCATCTGAAGTGTGTATGGAATCTACCTTGTCCTACGTGGAGCCCAGCACATCGTGGATCTTGTGGCTGCTGTAGAAGACAGCTGGACATCAACACGAAGAAGGTGTTTCCCAATCCGGTTCAAAAATGGCTCTGAGCACTATGGGACTCAACTGCTGTGGTCATCAGTCCCCTAGAACTTAGAACTACTTAAACCTAACTAACCTAAGGACATGACACACATCCATGCCCGAGGCAGGATTCGAACCTGCGACCGTAAGAGTCGCACGGTTCCGGACTGCGCGCCTAGAACTACCAATCCGGTCAGTGACATTTTTTTCACATAAGGTAATCACGCTGTTGATGTCTAACCTATCTTGCTTTCTTTTCTTTTTTTTCGTTACCATGCTTCTCAGCTCATGTGCTACGTTTTGAGCGTCAGTTAGACGAAGCGCATGGATAGTCAAAGAACGGATAACAGAGATCTTCTGCGCTGGGTGGTAGTTGGATTTGGCGTGCAGAAACATGGCGTATATAGAGACTTCCGACACTGTCGTGTCTTAGTGTTGAATCCGTTTGTAGTTCCGGCGGGAGACTTGAACGACAAAATGACATGAAGAATGGTGTAGCCCCATGTCTTTGAACGACATTGAAGAGCACAAGAAACAAATGAAGGCACACGCTAGCGCAAGAGTGAAAGGCAGAATTGGTCCAATAACGAACGAAGGAGCGACGAAGGGAACATGCGAGAGCGGGATAGATGACGCGGTCCACTCCAGGGAGAGCAAAGTGCTATCGAAGCGCCGGACCACAGATCCCGCTTGAACTACGTGCAAGCATCACTTAGTGAAAGTGGGCGAAAGAGTAATGGAGTAATACAGGTTCACCATCACTGGCCCACCCCAGGCAGAGGTGCGTGAGATCGCACAAGTGAATGACGAAAGACGATGAGATACAGCACGGGACGCCTCAGCAGAGAAGGGACATGCAACATAACGTGTGGTACTGGCAGTCGCTAATGCAAGACGGCGTTGGCCAGTACTGTGATGAGCCAAACTTGCATAAAAATCACCACTATGATAGCAATGGAAGGAATTAAGATGAGACCATATCTGGATTCCGGGTCGGAAGTGTCGGCACTTTCGACGCCTTTTTGCCCAAAACTATTGGAAAGTGGTAGTAAATTAGCTGAGATATCCGTAAAGCATTCTCGCTTTTGGAGCGAAAAGGAGGTAGGAAATTAATCTTGATGTCGCTAAGTGAGAGGATAAATGGCTTCCAGATGAATACAGTTCTGTTAGGTACGTTTTAACTAAATTTTATGATCGGTAATGGCTTATTGTCGAACAGAGCAGTGATCATAAACTGGACCACTAAAACTGTTGTCAACTTGTTCAAAGATCTGGTTGCATAGGATGTAGAGGATACTGAGGGCACAATTCATTTAGTAAAATATAAGGACAAGGAAATGTTCATATATGGGACATGAGAGGTAAAAGGTGATTTATTAAAGGGAACAAGGGTTCCAGATGAAATTAGTTCGCTGTCTACAGGTCGCAATGATAATACCACGTACGAGGGGCGTTTGAAAAGTCCTTGCAAAGTCCGAGAGATGGCACCACCGGTGCGCATCGAGGTCATGTTTAGTTAATAACATCTTTGGAAAGAACGCACACGAAGAGTCAGCTATTTTGGTCTATTTCTTTGTGTTTGGCATTCGTGTGAATCAAGGAAGTCGAGTGATTGTCAAAAAATGGACGAAAAAAAACTCATGTGTTAATTAAACATTACTTTGTGAAAGGCAAAACGCCTCAGGAGACTAAAGAGAAGCTTGATAAACATTACGGTGACTCTGCACCTTCGATTAAAACAGTTCATAAGTAGTTTCAAAATTTTCCGAGTTGCCATATGGGTATAAGTGATGCTGAACGTTCTGGACTCCCTGTGGAGGTTACGACTCCAGAAATCACTGATAAAATCCATGATGTGGTGATGGATGAATAAGAGTTAAGGTGGATATAATATTTCGCATAAACATTTGGAGGAGGAGGAGATTAGTGTTTAACGTCCCGTCGACAACGAGGCCATTAGAGACGGAGCGCAAGCTCGGGTGAGGGAAGGATGGGGAAGGAAATCGGCCGTGCCCTTTCAAAGGAACCATCCCGGCATTTGCCTGAAGCGATTTAGGGAAATCACGGAAAACCTAAATCAGGATGGCCGGAGACTAAACATTTGGACATGAGAAAGCGTTCCGCAAGATGGGTTCCGCGATTGCTCACTCTTGACCAAAAACGGAATCGTGTGAAGTGTTGCAAGTATGGTCTGCAGCTGTTCAGGAAGAATCCGCAGGACTTTGAGCTTCGTTTCGTCACTGTGGATGAAACATGGATACATTAGTATACTCGTGAGACAAAACAACAGTCTAAAGGATGAGTTACCAAGGGAGAGTCTGCACCAAAAAAGTCGAAGACCATTCCTTAGTCAGGAAAGGTTATGGCGACTGTCTTTCGGGATTCGCAAGGGATAATCCTCATCGACTATCTAGAAAAGGGTAAAACTATTGCAGATGCATATTATTCATCGTTTTTGGAGCGTTTGAAAACCGAACTGCAAGGAAAAGGCGGGCTATTGGACCGCAAAAAGTCCTTTTCCATCACAACAATGCGCAAGAACACACCTCAGCACTTGTAGTTGCAAAATTAATGAAAATAGGATTCCTACTCGTTTCACACACACACCCCTCCCCTCCTATTATCCAGACTTGGCTCCCTCGGACGACAATTTGTTCCTCAGTTTGAAGAAATGGCTGATAGAACATTTTATTCAAACAAGGCGGTGATTGCAGCAACTAATAGCTATTTTGCAGACTTGGACAATTCCTATTATTCGGAAGGGATCAACAAATTACAACAGCGTTGGACGAAGTGTATAAGTCTAAAAGGAGACTATGGTGAAAAATAAAAATGATTTATCGCAAACACGTAAGTAGTTTTTATTTTTGCACGGAATTTTTCAAACAACCCTCGTACATAGCCGACGAAAGGGAATCTGCCGAACATGATACGGCTGCTTGTGGGTTAGAGACCCTTACGCATGTTCTTTTAGGATACCGAAGATCAGAAACCGTTAATGAGTACGCTCCCGTCACACCCCACGCTAACCATGCGCTTACGGAAGACAGGCTCCAAAAGGAACATAATAGTATGCAGCGAAATACCATAGTCAAAACAGTGACAACACGCACGCCGAGACAGCGATAATGGTTGAAGAAGATGCTCGACAGCGGCAGGGAAGTTAATGTGCCGCGGTAAATGCGAAACATAGTACGAACTGGTTGAGAAGTACTGTAAAGCGTCCCACGAAAATGTAGTACCTGTCCACTAACCAGTAGTGCAGGATAATGTTTTTCCGTCCACGTTTGAAAACTCTGCAAAGCCAGATGGTGGGCAGAGGACCGGTGGAGTTTCCATGCGTCAAAATGGCGGGAAAAGCTGATGACGTCTCACTTGGAAGCAGTGGACTCTGCAGACAGCACCTAGTGGTTATGCTACTTACGACAACAAGCGCGACGTTAGGATATGTAACTCCCACAGCCAGGCGACGATAGCAACTTGTATTTTGTGAATACAGTTTCTGCCATAGTAATTAGTGTGCATTTATTGTCTTCAGGTGGTCATTTGTGTGTGTGTGTGTGTGTGTGTGTGTGTGTGTGTGTGTGTGTGTGTGTGGGTGTGTGTGTGTGTGTGTATACTGAGGGACACTTGTTGTGTATATGAAGAGGTGATAGGATGATAGCGTGTCTGTGAGCGTTTGTTCCGTGCATCGATGTATCGCTTGGTGCCAGGCTGACAGGACTACCTGCAATCGACAGCATGAGACTAAAGCCTAGTTTACACGACGACATTGCGTTGCACCACTCATTACGTGGAATGAGTTGCACGCAAGTGGTTTCATATTTGACTGTGCACAGCGACACCAGTACACACTTCAGTTTCGTCGTTTAGTGTGTCCCTGAGTCACGTCGTAAATGAAAGTTTTGGCAGCTGCACGTAGCACGAGTTATGATGGAGTTAAAGCTTGTTGTGTGGAATTACTGCATAAGAAAAAAAAATAAGAAACGTGTTTCGATTCGTGACTGGGTGAAGAAAAGACGTCAGCTCGGTTGCTTAACATCCTTGCTGAAATAATTTATAACGGAAGATCCAAGAAGTTCTTTTAATTATCTTAGAATGTCACCATAACTGTTCACGTTTCTTCTTAAATATAGTTAATTAAGTAATAAGCAATAAAGGTACTGTAATGCATGAAGCACTGATGTCAGAACTGAAATTACATACCGTGCATTACAATCGAGAACACTCGGCGTGCTATAAGATACGATTTTAGTTGGTGATGACGCTTTTTCATTAACACCAATAATTATTAACATTAACAGTAATTATTATTAACATTAGCAACAATAATTATTCGTAGCAGGCCGCATTAAGAAGAGCATAGTTTCCAAACTAGTCTCTTGAAGATAGATCTGTACAGTGGCAATATTTCAAAATTCTAACATATATGAATGGGGGGCACTGCAGCCACGTTTAAAATAGATTAATATGGAATACAGAATGCAGCTTCTTGAATTTGTGTAGCCTTCTCTCCTGTCAACAATTTTCCTTATCAAAGCGTTGGCCAACTCGAACGATGGGATTTTAGTCTTGTAGACGAGAGCATTGCCACAGCTAGAATTACACTTGCTTGTATTTCTCTTAATTCAGTTGTATATGCGCTCCTAACTCAATAAATTTTGCCCTGCAGCTCACATATTGTCAAACCATCTATGTTTTGATCGTATGTGATGGTCTCAGTGGCAGCAATATGTTGCTTATTTTTGTAATCAGGATCACTGAAATCCCACTAACACCTATGCAAAGCACAGATATCGAAAAAGCGAACATTATTCCCCGTTCCCCAGTTGACATTTTAGTTTGTCTATACTCTACGAACACACATAACCTCAAAACTCATGCAACTAGTGTTGCCAAAGTTGGAACGCGCCGAAAGTTTTTAGTTTTACCAACGAGTTGGGCAAACGCGCGGCGCGCATTCGCAGTGGCCGGTAGCGCAGTTGCCTACAACCTAGTGTCGTCGTGTAAACTAGGTTTTACAGTTATGCGGGCTTAGAACGCAACTCACACTCGTGCAGTGCCATTTCCATGTACGATACTGATTTTTTGTTGTTGTGTAGACTTAACTGCCACACGACTTGTAAACGTTTTACCACACTGATGTTCACTGTGCCAAACTGTAAGACGGCTAGTGTGTGTGGTGAGAACCGCACTGGCACCGGAATTTGATTCAGATTTCTGTTACAGAAAACAGAGCTGCACCACAAGTACCTCGCAGACAGAGGAGAAGACACTTTATTTTGGAAAGTAGTGCACATAGCGTGGACTGTGGCATGTTAGGATTATTTTATATGTTTGACGGGGGTGGGAAGGGGGGGAGGTTGAGATTGCACGAGTAGACCAAGTGCTTGCACTTCCTTTTTTTTTTTTTTTTTGAGGAACCTTTTTAAAATTCAATTCTATGGGTCTTGTATTTCTATAGTATTCCCCTGTATGACAGAAGTCTCGGTGATGAACAGTATTCCTGTGTATGATTTAATTTTTGTTATCACACGCCTTAGTAGCATACCAATTTTGTATGCTTCAGTATACCTTTGACGTTATCACCAACTTCAATGTGATTTGTTTCTCTCATGTACTGCTCACTTGTTTTGACATTCGTTTATTTGTGCAATCTTGGATCGATTTATCAAGGGCTACCATTTGAGTAAAGTCGACTGAGTTTGAACTTTAGGGCACAATTAAAAATGTGACTTCTCAACAAAATCCCACATTAGTGAGTAAAGTGTTATTATTGTTATTAGGGAGTAAATCTTTTGTTTTTGTTTTAATGCTTACGTAATGGGCCAAGTGAACATAGATGGATCACTTTGTCATGACTCTCAAACTTCTGTATCAAATGCTTAAGTGCCATGCCAAGAAGCTATCAAATAACTCTGCCAGTAGGTACTTTCCCTGTTTCCCAGTGACAGCAGTCCAGTAGGAGCGGACTTCATACAGCGAGAATTGAGATGCGGTGATGGAGACTTTCTGCACCCACACAGGGTGTAGGCTTGGAGTCGGCCGTTATAGAGAAGTGTTGTGTGGCTGACTTCACAGCAACAAAGAAATGCGAAAAATATAGGAATACTGTGCTGGATTGATTGCTACCAACAGTGGTAATACCTTTGACAGTGAAAACTTGAGAAAAACAGTTCCCGAGTCATACACCAGCCCCTGCATGATAGAAAATTTCATCCCTGAGTTATGAGATGTGGTCAGGAACCGGCGATCAGTCACTGGCATTAGGGTCCACCAATGACGATGCCGAGAGGAATGCATGAGCTGTGGGGGATTCAGAGAAGTCAAGAGACAGTTTGGGAGACAGTGCGCAAGCAAGAAAACATGGAGGCTCTTCCACCCATCGTCTACTTAGTTTTTGCTGACTTCGTGATCCTTACTCCCAATCAAATGTTTACGGTCACGTTGTGACTGATTCGTTCCCATTTCCACGTCAGATAGACGAATCCTTATGGTCCAGTACTTGCGTACGAAGCGTTGTCGCCAAGCGGTTCTAGGCGCTCCAGTCCGGAACCGCGGGCAGGTTCGAATCCTGCTACGGGCATGATGCGTGTGATGCCCTTAGGTTAGTTAGGTTTAAGTAGTTCTAGGTCTAGGGGACTGATGACCTCAGCAGTTAAGCCCCATAGTGCTCAGTGCCATTTGAACCATTTCTTGAACGAAGCACTTGACTGAACCTTAGAATTACCTTCCAAACACGGCGGTAACACTGCTTCGGCTACATTCCCCATGGCGAGCAGTGAACGTGGAGACGAGTCTAGAGACTCGCTCAAATGCCATGGAACACCAATGAGAGCTGCCAACTCGCCAGCGCACGGGTACGAGGCGATGGACCATACCGACCCAACGTCTACTGCCGTCATCACCGCATGACAAATGACTGCGAAGAATGGTGAGATGATTCATTCCCCCCTCCCCCTTCTTTCTCCTTAATAACTGAGTCGTGTCTACGCACAGTCAAATCAGCGCAGAGTTTTGTAATTTGTGTGAAAGATATTGTAATAAAGGCGAACGTTTCATGTTTCATTCCCCTAATTAATCTCTTCCACTCGCATAGCAACGCCTTAATCTCATAATATTTGGCTGTTTGATTTCACTGTATGATCATAGTAGGTATTTTATTGTTGGCTCCCAAGGTGGTGTGATTTCATTAGTAAACTGCATGTCATCTCAAGCCACAGATGAGAGTAGAGAGGTCACTGTGTTTTGGTTTACAGTGTGGGTGTGTGATCTGATTTCATTCTCAAGTTTTTACTGGTGGCAGGACTTCAGATTCCTGTTTGTTCTCTATGTTGGGCTGTTTACTGTGTTTCCTAATGGTCATTTGGGCTGATTTCTTTGAGAATCTTAGACAGTGAAAAATGTGTTAGTGGAATGGGATTCATATTTATGTAGTCCTGAGATTCATATTTATTTGAAAGGGATTAACGTTTGTTAAGTAACTTACATAGTTTTGCTTAGAATCTTGTTATGGAGTCTGTTTCAACTTCTGTAAAATTATTGGTCTGAAAAAACTTCTGTCGTCTTGTCAGTGTACCATGTAGTTTTCTCAGTGACCACAGAATTCCCTCTATCAGCCTTTATTATGAGAGCCTAGGCTCCAATTAATTATCCTTTATACGTTTGAGAGTTTTGTGTTTATTGTATTATTTTCGGAAAGTATATTTTTACTTTTTTGAGTTTGTTAGCTCTGTATGCCAAGGTTGTTTCCTCATTACACTCTTGTTTCACAGTGTCACGTAGAAGTCTTTTAGTAGCTTTAGGTCTTTCGTGCTCTTGCTGCTGAGCTTGAGAGCAGTATTATGATTGAAGCCCTTATTTAACAGTAAAAGTTCGTTAGAACTGGAGGAGATGTGTTTTACAGAATATGTGCTGCTGCTGTTCTCCATTTATTTGGGGTTCATTTATTCCACAGTTTTTCTTATGCCTAGATGTGAGGGTACTGTTTGTCGTTATTTACCAAGAGCACAATCCATGTGGTGGGCCACATATGTGGGCTGTTCAGGTCAGAGGGTATATCCTAATTGTAAATGCAACTTGCGTATTGATTTCTTTAGTTTTTATTTCTTCTTAAATTGTGAATTGACTTCAGTGTTTAACCAAATAGTTCGACGTTTTGCTTTACTAACTTAGCTGCTTTTGACTGGCAGCTGACTTTAACATGATTTGCGATCACTTTTTCTGAAAGAAATCTTTCGTTGGTTTTATCTTTAGAATTACATTCGTTACTTTACTCTTACACTCTTTGAAAACATGTAACATTCTCAGTATCTGGTTCGTTGACTTAACGGATCTTGTGGAGGATTAGCCGAGAGGTCTATTTTTTTTTAAAATCTCATTTTGATCGCTATTGTTCGTTGCATCTGCTCGGGGCGGACGTCACAAGACATCCGTTTAAGTTCGTTGTTAATCGATTAACTCAGTTTCTTATCACAGAGGGCAGTTAAACCCTCTGATCGAACACGCTGAGCTACCGTGCCGGGATTAAAAAAAAAAAAAAAAAAACGTTCTAAGGCGCTGCAATCATGGACTGTGCGGCTGGTCGCGGCGAAGGTTCGAGTCCTTCCTGGGGCATGGGTGTGTGTGTTTGTCGATATGATAATTTAGGTTAAGTAGAGTGTAAGCTTAGGGACTGATGGCCCTTAGCAGCTAAGTCCCATAAGATTTCACACACATTTGAACATTTTTCGATCTTGTGGAAAGCAGACATTCTGAGACTGTGGCTGTTGAACAATTATAAGGTTAATGATCTAAACAGAAGTCAATCATTTTTCATATGTTTCGTCTACACAAATTTATTATCTTACAATTTTTCCTTTGCTTACGAATTTCTCTACGTGCTCAATATCTCTATTTGCGAATGCTGAAGATCTGTTTTTACTATAACTTGTTCCATTCACTTCCCTTGGAATTAACACAAGGATAATAGAGCATTAACGTTCAGCCTTTGCAGTTACCTTCCGCAAGAATTTTGTAGCACCAAAGGTCAAAGAGCTCGCTGCAGCGATGGCGGCGTCATCCGAACACACGAGGGTCGTTTGATAAGTTATCCAACACATTTTTGCTGAAAGTAAGTGGGTTTTATTTTGGGTTCCAATACACCATATTATTACCCCACTTTTTTGGCTACAAAACATTATTTTTCAACATATAGTCCAGTCAGTGCGACGGCCATACTGGGACGCCGTGTATGCCCTCATGGTACCACTCTACTGATTGACGTCGCAGCCAGCGCCTTGCTGCACCATTAAGCTGGGTATACTAACTACTGTCTCTCAGTATATTTACTCCTTAATGAAATTTGTACTAAATAATATATCTCTTTTTCCAACAAACAGCTCAGTTCATACATACAGTACCAGGAGCAAAAATGATCTGCACAAGGACTTAAAAGCACTTACTTTAGTTCAAAAAGGGGTCCACTACTCAGGAACACTCATCTTCAATAATTTGCCAGCAAACATAAAAAATTTAGTTACAAATAAAGATCAGTTTAAAAGGAGGTTGAAAGACTTTCTAGTGGTCAACTCCTTCTACTCCACTGACGAATTTTTTAATAGAAACAAATGATGTGTTGTATATATTCATACTATTAGTATTGTTATTTCAGCTTAAAAAAAAAGTGACATGTTCCACATCCAGGAAGATCTCCTCAACATGGATCTATGAAACGAAAAACTAATGTAATCTAATCTAATCTAATCTAAGCTCCCCATCACTCACGTACGGCTTCCCATTGGGCCAAGCAGACGGATGTCGGGAAGGTACGAGACAGGGCTGGAGGTTGAATGCGGAATGACAGTCCAATGAAGTTTTGTGAGTTCGCCTCGTGAGCGAAGACTTGTGTGAGGCCTTGCTTTTCATGGAAAAGGAAAACTTAGTTAGCATTTTAGTGGTGACGAACACGTTGAAGTTGTTTCTTCAATTTTCTGAGGGTAGCACAATACACTTCAGTTGACTGTTGCACCATGAGGGAGGGCATCAAACAGACTAACGCCTTCAGAGTCCCGCGAAACCGTCGCCAAGGCTTTATCAGACGAGTTTGCGACTTTGAACTTTTTCTTCGGAGGAGAGGTGGAGTGGTTCCAGTCCATGGATTGCCGTCTTGTTTCCGGTTCGAAGTGACGAACCCATGTTTCTTCGCCTGTAACAATGTGCGACCAAAAATTATCACGATCAGCCTCGTAGCGTGCAAGCAATTCCATACATATCACCCTTCGCTGCCCTCTATGGTCTCATGTAGGCGTCGAGGAAACGAAGGGCATACATCTTTGATTACCTCAGCTGGTGGACGAGTGTGTCGGCTCTACCAGTTGATTATCGAAGCGGATGACTGTGATCCTTCGATCACATCGAATGACAGTGTTGCATGTTGCAACACTGCAGGAGTCATGACTGCGTGCGGCAGGCCGGCACGCAGGAGATAGGACAAGTTTACGCGACCTTGTTGCGATGAGGGAAGACACCTCGCCCAACGACTCGCCGTGCTTTTGTTCAGTGCCACGTCTCCTTAGATATTCTGCAAGCGCCAATGAATATATGGAATTGCTTGGTTTTCTGCTAAAGAAACTAAATGACAGCTCTCAGTCCGGAACGCGCTTTCGTCAGAAATACCATTTTGACGGCGACGTATAGCGTCGCCACCTGTCGAAACTTCTTGAGACTATAGAACCTGAACCAGGAATACTCCAAGATGTCCCACATAAAATTCTACATTGTTTCAAGCGATATTTATTGACAAAAAATATGTTGCATAATTACTGAACGCGGTTCTAGGCGCTTCAGTCTGGAACCGCGTGACCGCTACGGTCGCAGGTTCGAATCCTGCTTCGGGCATGGATGTGTGTGATGTCCTTAGGCTAGTTAGGTTTAAGTAGTTCTAAGTTCTACGATAAATTCCCTCACAAAGTTTATTCATATGTTTTCGATAAACCTTGCAAATTCATCAGGATCAGCAAAAGGGCGCCCCGGAGGAAAGGACAGTGGCATGAAATTTCTTTTGTTAATTTTGGAACACTTGTTGCTGTTATATCTTAAACTCCTTAAATATCTCTAATATTGCTTTCAAAGTTCTTGCGTACTGAAAGATATTCATCTGAATTTTCTTCCCACTCCGTTCCTCAGCAATAAAAGATATATGGTAAATTAAAGCATATTTTTCTTAATTTATATTAGAAATGTTCCGATAACCTTGCTTATCTAGTTACAGGAGTTCTTCTGCAAAAGCACTAAACTACCTGTGGATCTTAAAGATCTGAAATTTAAGGTCCCTAAACGACATGTGACAGAAACAATGGGTTTTTAAGGTCCTTCATCCGGAGAAGTCAGGTGTCGCTGTAAGTGTATGTTTTACTGATCCTGAGCAGATGAAATTTGACCACAACGGACTAACTTAGCAGACAATCGCACACACACAATTGTCACACACTGTGCGCATAGCCTACGGAACATGTGTCCACAATGTGGCCATCATATCACATACAAAGTCACCAAATACGGTGAACGCATCGGTAATCCATTTTTTGGCGCCCTTTATGCTCATCCCAAGAGTTAGTCGTTTCCACCGTTGACACCAATCTCGAAACGATACTTCTATTGAATCGCAAGGCTCTGGATAATCTCCTCCTCTTTTTTGCAGAACAAAATGTGAAAGATTTTATTCTCACCGAGGGGACGATGCAGAGCAGCTGATATATGATGACTTGCTATTTAGTTACCGTTAGAACTGTAGGAAACAGACACCAAAAGAAAATTTATTGACAACTTCTATCTTACTGTGTCTGACATCTCGTTAGTCATAAAATGAACGGCATACACAGATAGAAATATGCATTCATAGTAAATGGTCTGTTTAACTTCCGAATCGTGAAGTTGTAGTCATGTGATGCTTCAGAGAGTCTTACTCCCTAACCATTTACCTACTCCACAGTCCACCTAGGAAGTACGAATGTAACTACTCTTCGCTCACTGCCAATTCTGAAATATTTAAGAAGTAGTCAACAATAAACTTACATATTGTCCAGACTGTCAGTTTTCCATAAAGCTCTTCTGCAGAAGTCATCAGTTATCGCGTCAAATATTTAGTTTCTGTTGCATGTAATCTTCATCTGGGTGACGATGTACACGTACCAGACTCGGAGATTGGTGAACACGCTTCTAGTTCCCAGCGTGAGCGGGAACTTTATTCTTTGCTGTAATGACGCTTGCGTTACCAGGAAGTGACCCTGGAAGAAGTAACCTCTTGTTTAAATATGTGAAATATTATCTTTCGCCAAGTATATATTTTAAGAGATAAACGATTTCACATTCTGCCCATCATTACACGTAAGGCATGACGACTTCCTAAGGCAGTTGGCGGATCACGTACTGACATGGACTGACATGGGTTGAAAATTTTGATTATTTCAAGCAGGCTTCGGTATCTGTGATGTGACACTGATTGTATGTCACCTTTTAATCTAACTCTTAAGAGTCATTAAATTAATCGAATAAGTCGGAATGTCTTCAATGGCGGGAGATCATAAATTTTATACCGTTATGGATTGTGGTAGCTGCCTTTTTCCTTTTTTGGGAAAGTCTGGTTGGCGCCCTGTCCTTCCATAACTGATGCGGTCGTCTCTGACACAACGGCCGCCGTATCGGGTGCCGCAAAGAGAACTGTGGAAGAAAGCCTAAAACAAGCTCATAATACTAAATGAAGCAAGGAAAAAGTAACATAGTTTTCAGAAGTTTCCTCTTTTACGGTTACTTAGCCAAAAATTTTGGCGATTGTAGTGCCTGAAAAAATTGGAAATTTGTGGTAAGGTCTTATGGGATCAAACCGCTGAGGCCATCGGTCCTTAAGCTTACACACTACTTCATCTAACGTAAACTAACTTACGCTAAGGACAACAGACACAGCCATGCCGGAAGGAGGACTCGAATCTCCGACAGGCTGAGCCACACGAGCCGTGACTAGACGCCCGAGACCTCGCGGCTACCCCGTGCGGCGTAGTGCCTGAGGTAGAAGATTTTTGATGACATTGTTTTCCAGTGATGGCTGCTCAGTAAGCTCCAACATCATGCTTATTTTCTGGATTTTGGGGAAACAAGTTTGTTTATAAACTACACAATATTTCAGAAGTTAAAAATCTAGTCTGCTACAGCATTATTGTAACAAAGCAAGTAAATTCTCTGTGAGAATGAACGTCTCGATAAATATTTTAGATAAAAAATGAAATTCGAAAAAAATTAAATATCCCAAAATGTCTGCTTGAGTAAGATTATTTATTTGTCCTTCCTAACTAATGCCGCTGGAACTTATAGTCACAACATATCATCTCCCTCAGTGAATTTATTTTATTTCATTTTTTAAACTCTAAGGCCATAGTGACGGCTGCGAAAGTGAAACCTGGAATTCCGGAGTGGACTGCTGCAACAAATAAAGCAAGAGAGACGAAGGAAATCGTTATCTGGCATTCTTGTGGAGAGAATCGACTTACACGTTGGTCTATGTTTGATGGGTAGGTGATACTGCCACGACCAGTAAGTATTATTCAGTCTGTCACTGAACTTTCTGTCATCAGGGTATTAAATAATAACATCCTGTAGCTCACTGGCTGAGTACAAGTCTTTCACTTGGACCGCATTTTGATGAAGTAAAAGTCCCTCATCTAGCCCAGTTATCCAACCCTGGAGAGGGGACCTGCAGTTCAACCTAGAACCCTAACCACATATAGTTCCCGGCGACTCCTCACACAGATCAGAGGTGAAGGCGAAATTAATGGCAAACTGAAAAATTCCGTGATCCGATCGGAAATCGATCGCAAGACCACTCGGTTTCCAGGCACATACTTTACAACTAGACCAGCAGGCCCAGCAAGGTAAAAACCGATCTATGTTTCAGTTCTGGCAGTAGCGACAGCTCTAAGCTGGCTGGGCTTGCAGTGGAAATGAGTTATGGGTATATCATTTCGTGCTGCTTCAACTCTGTCAGAATTTATCAATGTTATTGGCAGCACGTGACTAGATGATTTTAGAGGGTGAGAGAACTGGGAAAAGCAACAATAAAACACCCTTTGTGTCTAGGTAGGTTAGGGCGACACAGGCTACATTTGGTCCTGTGTCATAATATTTTTGAAAGAAAACGTCTCGGAGGCCTTGAAGATAGAACATGACCACCAGCCCAAAAACATCTGAAATAGAGCACATATTGTCCAAGCGACCAGCAATGGAAACAGAAGTGGTCTGAAACTTCCAGGCAGATTAAAACTGTGTGCTGGACCGAGACTCGAACTCGAGACATTTGACTTTCGCGGGCAAGTGCTCTACCAACTGAGCTACCCAAGCACGAGTCACGCCCCATCCTCACAGCTTTACTTCTGCCAGAGAGAACTGGACTGTGGCTGAGGCATATCTCCGCAGTTTCGTTTCTTTCAGGAGTGCTAGTTCTGCAAGGTTCGCAGGAGAGCCTCTGTAAAGTTTGGAAAGTAGGAGACGAGGTACTGGCAGAAGTAAAGCTGTGAAGCTGGGGCGTGAGTCGTGGTTGGGTAGCTCAGTTGGTAGAGCACTTGCCCGCGAAAGTCAGAGGCCCAGAGTTCGATTCTCGGTCCAGCACACGGTTTTAATCTGCCAGGAAGTTTCATATCATCGCACACTCCGCTGCAGAGTGAAAATCTCATTCTGGAAAGAGGTGGTGTGGTTGTGTACCTGGCCGAGAGAGTCTAGGCGCTTCATCCGGAACCGCGCTGGTGCTACAGTCGCAGGTTCGAATCCTGCCTCGGGCATGGATGTGTGTGATGTCCTTAGGTTAGTTATGTTTAGGTAGTTCTAAAGTCTAGGGGACTGATGACTTCCGATGTTAAGTCCCATAGTGCTTAGAGTCATTTGATTTGATTTTTGGTTGTGTACCTAGTGGCTCTCAATAACGTCACGCCAGGTGCTGGGTCTGTATGATCACGAAAAAAATCACACTCCTATCCCCTTAATGTGATCGCTGCCTACGTCAAACAAGGCGGGTGTCAGCACTAGCAGTGGATGGTATATGAAAAGTCTCAGGGGATGTGGGACCTAGTGTAGTATTTGTCATAATGCGGTAACGGAACGATTTATTTGATGTCTTAAAGTTTATAATAATGAGCGTATGGCATTGGTGGCCGAGAGACCCCTCGCGGGGCTGTTCGGCGGCCGCTCCACAAGTTCTTTAACGCCACTACGGCGACTTGCGAGTGAATGAGGATGAAATGATGATGTAAGACACACAGCACCCAGTCATCTCGAGGCAGAGAAATTCCCTGGCCCCGCAGGGAATCGAACCCGGGATCCCGAGCGCGGGCAGCGAGAACGCTACCGCAAGACCACGAGCCGCGGAGTCAAAAGGTTATGATCATTGTCTTTCGTGCCACGGGTGGATGCATTTGCGAAACGGCTAAGTTTGCAGACTGTTCGCGGTTAAAGTATACCATGCGTGATAACTGTGACGACTGCGATTCTACCCTGTCACTAAGTATCGCCAAAATACCCGAAAAGTACCGTGTTAACTAATGCAGTCCAAATCAAGTCGTATCTAAATAGACGTTTCTCCAAATTTTACTTCCCAACACAATATCAGACCGTAAAATTTATCGCAGGTTACCATAGAATAACCACATTAAATAAGATTTAAGGACATTGGCCAAAAAAAATTGTTTCTAACATCAATAAACAAAAGAATACCGAAGTTGAGTGATGAACCCACAATTTTACACGACTCTCATTCAAAGTAACCACAACCCGTGTGGTTTGACAGCTACCCACCTTTGAATTACGCACTATAGAATGTTAGCACCAATAGCAAGCGAGCTTCACTGTCATTGGTCGACGTTTAAGAAATTAATGGCGGGCGTCCTTGTACAAGTGGCAAACCATTACAATACTTCTGGTAAATGCTACGGCACACGAATTTACACATATACCCTCCAAAAGTTATAAAAAAATACACATGCAGCGGCAGCGGATTTAATATGTAAAAGAAAAAAAAAGGGAAATGGCTACTGCTAATGAAAGTCAACAATGACTACATAGAACACACCACTTCGTGGAGAACACTATCATTCTAAAGTAGACAAATGTATGTCAGCCAAAAGGAAATTAAAATTGTTTGTAATAATTCTGAGTCTTTGAGAGGAGAGCGCTGCTTTTAATTCTTATCTTCTGTGTTGTGACGACGGTCGCGATATCGACGGCAGCTGGCTGGTCCTGGTGAAACGCTGAGATCTGCTGCCACGGTCGTGTGATTGCAGCTGATGATTTTTCCTCGTAATCGGGCGGTCGGTGGTATTCATTAAGCTGCAAATCTGATTACAGTGGCGTTTTGCAGGCCACAGGTTGGTCGATGTAATTGTTGTTACAGATGTCCGTATGTGCACAGTATTAATGTTTCTGGCACACCAAATTTAAGTGTACTTATGCCACACACAGTTTATAAAACTTGCCGACTGCGAATTCTATAGAAAGTCAATTCGTATCATGACTGTCGCGATCGCGGGAATGGGCGGGAATGGACTCACACACAATAGACAGTTCGCATAGGTTCATAACGACTGTTACTGTTTATAGGCGCCCGACAGTTCATCGAAACGAGAATAAATATGTAAGTTCACAGTACTTGCGTGGATGAAAACACAGTCAAAATACAAGTGCAGTTCAATTCACAGACACAAAGCTACAATACCGCCCATTCTCGGTTGCATTGTCATAGTTACTTCGTCTCACGGCACAGTCTCAGTATTTACTTCGCCCAGTTGCTACACTCACTATTATCATATCACGTACTGGTATAAAACAGTCATTCAAAACGTACATCGCTTGCCACTAAACTCAATCTTCACCAGTTCGTAAAAGTCACAACTCCCACAGTAAAACATGTGTCCGCCTCTCTAGCTACCCAACAACGCACACTCCCTTTGTTGGATCGACCATCGATATTGATTACTCTCTCTCTCTCTCTGTCTCTTTCTCAATACTCTCGCCCACAGTTTACACAACATCAAGTAAATTACGTATATCTTCACACAACTATTTTCTACCGAACTTATTACAGTAAACGATAAACACACCAAAATTAACGCTTTCCACAATCAATAAACTCTAAACATTTATCTGCTTACAAAAAAGAAATAATTTCCAGTTACATATTAAATCTAGAAAACAACTTATATCTCTGTATTACAGGATAAAAGAAAAAATGCGCTACAACATCAAAGATATATGAACAGACGGGAGAAAAACATATGATAAATATATATATATATCTATAGCAAAATAACGATGTCTTCACACAACGTGCTCCATCCAAAAACGGCTCCGAGGCAAATGCCGTGCACCACGGGCCGTATGTGAAAGAGGTGAACGACGGCTGCGGAGACGTGTCTGGGCGAACAGGCTTGCAACTATTGAGAAACTAACCGCTCACATGAACCAAGCGGCTACCAATAGTGTTTGCTCAGAGACCGTTCAGCGATCGTTGCTGCGTTTGGGCCTCCGCAGCAGGCAGCTGCTTCATGCACCCATGTTGACTGCAGTTCATCGGCGGCAAAGGCTGGAGTTTCCACGCCAGTACAACAGCAGAACATCCGTATTGTGCCGTGCTAACAGTAGACACACCCACTGTCACGTCGAACGCGGAAGTAGACATACCTAATACGTCTGTCTAGCAAGTCGCCGGCCGGTGTGGCCGTGCGGTTCTGGAACCTAGCGACCGCTACGGTCGCAGGTTCGAATCTTGCCTGGGGCATGGATGTATGTGATGTCGTTAGGTTAGTTAGGGTTAAGTAGTTCTAAGTTCCAGGCGACTGATGAGCTCAAAAGTTAAGTCGCATAGTGCTCAGAGCCGTTTCAACTGTCTAGCAAGTCCACTACTTCCTGCAAAGATGGGTTTTTAAATCGTAAGATTTACTCGCGGATGGGGTGCTCCACCCCATTCTACGCAATAGCGTCTCTAATCATGATATGTGCATAAGGGAATCCACATGAGCAATTAAAGTTACAATCAGATGTTAGTCCCTGAAGGTCCGTTAACCAAGATTTATTGGACTGAGTAGGACCACGCCGGAAACGAAAGGATTTGTACCGTTAAGCTACCACATTGACACTTTCACAGAAATGGGAGTCCAGTGCATCAAGTTTTAGTATCTGGGCAGGTGGTGGGGAACAATTTTACGAGCACACGGTATAACACTACACCCACGTTGGCAATTTAAAAGGCAAGCCGCTCTGTACCTGGTATGTTGTATGCGGCGAAGTGTGCTTCGAGCTGGCCAGCGTTCAACGTCTGGATTGAAGGCACGAAATGGCGGCGCCGTAGGCGTCGTCTGTGGTATAGGCGGGGGCGTCGGACGCGCCGTTGTAGCTGCAGTTTGTAGTGTGACCAGTCCATTTACAGCAGCAAGCAGCTGAGTTATTTGCTGAGCTTGAAACCGTAAAAGATCTGACAGCAAAGCCTGGTCCTGTGATGAAGCCATTGTTGACACAAAATAGTGTCTTATAGCGAAGGGTGGCAGCACACATTCACTCAGTCACGTGGAGAAAGCACAAAAAAGCTAAAGCAGTACCGAACAGAAAAACGTAGGCAAGAGGGAAGAAAGATTTATCCCATCCTCGTCGCTATTTCTTTTGTATCCCGCCTGGAAGGCGGCGCGTGGGTCTGCCCCTTTGTTCTGCAAAATAGGCCGAATGAAGGAAGCGAGTAGGAGCAGATGAGGTAAAGCACATCGGTACTGCACGTAAAGTAAAAGCACATTCAAAAAATACTAGTAGTCGCACGAACTATCATCGAAGTAACAAAGGCAAAGTGTAATAGCTAGCCCCCTACGAAGAGAAGCTAAGCTGCTAGGTCGTCTGCTCTTGATCAACTGGGGCAGAAAACAGAGCGGCGCTCGTTGAGCTCGACAGTGTCGGCTGTGGTCGGCGTCGTTCGTCTGCTTTCGTAGGACCAACCTGCGAGCAAGCACCTACACTGTGGCATCGGAACTATCGACTCCAGAATCCGAGTGGAGACAGGTGATCTTTTCAGATGAATCACATTTTATGCTTCATCACGCACATGGCTGTCTGAAGGCAAACAGTATGTAACTATCGTTCGAAGTGTCCAGGGAGCTTTATGTTCTGGTGAATGTTTTCGTGGCATTCCCTGGTGATTTCGCCATTGTGAGAGATGCAACGGATGAATACAACGGATCTATCCTTGGGGATCATGTCCACCCGTACATGCAGTTTGTTTTAAGTCAGCACATTGGCATCAAATAATGTTCAAATGTGTGTGAAGTCTTATGGGACTTAACTGCTAAGGTCATCAGTCCCTAAGCTTACACACTGCTTCACCTAAATTATGCCGGCCGCGGTGGTCTCGCGGTTCTAGGCGCGCAGTCCGGAACCGCGCGACTGCTACGGTCGCAGGTTCGAATCCTGCCTCGGGCATGGATGTGTGTGATGTCCTTAGGTTAGTTAGGTTTAAGTAGATCTAAGTTCTAGGGGACTGATGACCACAGCTGTTAAGTCCCATAGTGCTCAAAGCCATTTGAACCATTTTTGAACCTAAATTATATCAAGGACAAACAGACACACCCATGCCAGAGGGAGGCTTCGAACCGCCGCGGGAATCAGCCGCACAGTCCATCACTGCAGCCACAGTGGCATCTGCCACCATGACAATCCCATATGCCACACAGCTATAAACGTACGTGTGCAGTTTGGAGAGTACCTGCTTGACTTCACCGTCCTCCCAGGATTTAAACCCGACAATCTGTGCAGTGGACCCACAACGAGTAGTCGACTTTGACCAGAAAATTGCTCGTGTGAAACGGGTTCTGAATGATGTCGCGCCGCTGTGCGGAGCCAGCCTACCCACGTAGTTAGGGGCCGTGTGGGAAAGCCGGCTGGTGCCCGCGGCGTTATCATGCGGTGCGGTTCGCGCGCATGCGCGCCCACTGCCAACTGCGCGTGGCGCCCCAGCCTGCCCGTCCCACAGCGGCACGCATCGCCGCCTCTGCTCGCTATGAAGGGTCACGGGGCAGTTCATTGTTTGTATGCCCGGGACCGAGCGCCGTGGACAGCGAGGTTCCAACCGTGTCCGTCCTGCAGTGGCGCGCGCTGCTTTCGAACTCGCATCTACACTGGGACACTTTGCTCTGGCACTAAGAGACTGATTTTTCCCATTTCGACTCAGATTAAAGATAATTACCTACTACTGTCGGGCAATATTAAGGAATGCATAATGGAAGCAGATTATGAGATGGAAGACAAGATACTGCGATAAGAATTTGAGAAAGCACTGAAAGATCTTACTAGGAAGAATGCACCTGCAGCAGTCGACGCTCCACAGAAACACTGAGATCCACCAGAAAACACACAATGACAAAATATTGCACTGGGCATGCAGGATACATGGGACAAGGAAATAACCACAGACTTCAGGGTAAATGTAATAATTATAGTTCCAAAGGAAGCAGGTAGTGACAAGTGTGAACAGCATAAAATAATCATTTTAATGCAGTCCACTATTTATTGACAATGTAAAAAATCGTCTGTTAATTCTCTGGTGGGTCGAACTTCCTCTCTACAAGACGGACTTCCCATTGCCCCACGCTACCTACTAAACAAACGTAGTGCCCTTGTGTGCTAAATCCTCTGAAGTTGCATAAGTATGAAGTGAGTCCTAGCCTTGGCTTCTATCCCTAGGATCAACGAGCAAGGGGGGTCTAACTAGTGGCCTTCAGATCGGCTGATCAGGATTGCTCTGTACCAACTTGTACTCTACAGTGGAGCTACTCATACCTTACATACCGCCAACAATGCATAACGACTGGAACAAAAGTCACAATGGAGGTGAAACGCTGCGCCCCTTGACGACTGCACAATCGGCTGCTGAATAGGAGGACTGGATCCCAAGGCGTAAAAAGAGATTTTCTCGCACTTCGCCAGCACTACTTTATTATAATAGCAGTTTAAAATAAGCAGTCAATGAATAAATGCAACAATTACATAAGTCAGTCACGGCAGCCATTAAATGGGATCATTAAATTACAAGAAGTAAATATATTTTTATAGCACTCCGTCTTCAGGCCACAAGTGGCCCATCGGGACCATCCGACCGCCGTGTCATCCTCATTGGAGGGGCATGTGGTCAGCACACCGCTCTCCGAGTCGTTATGATGGTTGTCTTTCACCGGAAATATATTTTTGCTTACTAGTTAATTTAAAAATATATTGAGGCAGCAGTGAAAGCCAGTCAAGCAAAATTTAAAATTAATAAATTACTCAGAGCAAGCACTATTAAGATGGAAAACTCCTACTCTGTGTAGCTACACGAATATCTTTGGTTTACAAATAAATTTAGTAAAGCTGAATCATAGTCAATTAAAGAACATTTTGAAATTAGTAATCTAATGTCTCAGACAGCTATAAAAGTTAAAGAATGTAACAGATATAAAAATCATCATGGCGGTCTTGTAGGTCGATATTAGTAATTCAAAATTTAATCAATAACAAATACAGTTAACTAGAAAACAAATGCAGGATAACAAGCGTGGTGTCAACGTTAGACACCACGCTAGAGTTTACGATAATCGATAGCGGTCCAGTGCCTGCAAACTCTCTGGACTCGCTGGCGCTTGCAGCGCCGCCGTATGGCACGGAAAGAGATTTGTAGATCGCACCGGCCTCAGCTACAGTTCGTGAGCAAAGTAAGATTAGAATAGCCTTCAGCTCGCTGGGTTCGCAGCCTCTAATCCGCGCATGTATTACGCACGTAATACCAGAATTGTGTTATCTTGCTTGTTGTATAATCCAATTAATGTTTCTTAATGAGTCATTTATATTCAAGAAAGATAGTTATTAGCTATGTTCCTGGACTGCAGTAGCAGGACAAAGTTAAGTAAAACTTACTTACTAAATTATTCCTGTACTAATTATTATAGAATATTCCAGATTCCTACAGCCACCCCACTCGTGCTAGCCTTTATCATCCCACTGCAAATCCCAGGGGTACCGATCGAAAAGCATCCTGCATTTGTGTGAGGCCATGACATGCCGCCATCGCCTTTCACATCAACAAGATCTTAGTTCAACGGCTCGGATTAATTAGGTAAATCCAATGATAATAAATACAAGTAGAGACTGCAGAAATCAATTAACTCATTAAAGCTTCCCTCGAAAATTTCGTTAATTCTGGCTTAATAAGTTATGGGCTACAAATCCGTTACGAAAGGAATATGCACTTACAGTGACACCACAATTGGTGTTGTGTTCAATGGATTAGATATGAGAATTTCATTATTCCTCGGTTTACAGCTTATTCCATTCGGGCTCACACTCCTCACAGGCGTCATAACAAACACAGGCCACCGGAACATACACGATATCCGGAACCCCGTTCTAGAACCAGTAAGATGTCGGATGAGAACCTATGTGGCACTGGCGTAACACAAGGAAGTAGGGAAGTACAATAAAATTTAACGAACGAAATACCACAGTTACATAAATAACCTAGTATCGCACAACGAACAGTCAGAAATACGCGACAGCTCGATTGAGCTTTGGGATACAGGAGGGGGCCCGTACCCGAATCCAAGCTAATTAAAGGGTTGCTTAGAATGGTAAACTCCACTGCACGTATGTGGTAAGAACAGACGCTAAATGTCGCTCCATACGACAGTTTAACAATCAGCAAGTGCGTGGTTGTACCTACAAGAAATGAATAAGCAGAAACAGTTGGCCGTTAGAAGACTGCCGTTCGCGAACCAAAACAAATTTTTAGTGCACTTAGCGCATTCCAACCCGTACTGGAATAGTATTATATCTCAATCGACACAGCCGTAACATACAGCTGACAATAGATAAAATATTATCTTTACTCGAAATTATTTAAGAATTTACCATCAAAATATTTTTAAAAAGTATTTACGACTGCCAAAATTTTATCGTGAATATGTCAGTCCCTTTAAATAAAACAGTACTTCACTTACAGCACTGGATACCTTAATAAACAATCCAATAATTACTGCAGCACAACCCTGAATAAGACACAAGGTTTATCACAATATTATAGGTTAATCTAGCGCACTAACGCCCAGCTATTAATACCAGTATACCCAGCCTGCCAAATCTTTAAGCGAATCATGAAGATTACTTAATGTTTCTCACAATAAACATGAATTATTTGTGTATTTATTTTATTTATTTCATTAACATAACAGAGTAACCGACTGCCTTGAAAAGAAAAGTGGGTCGGATGCCTCTAAATCTAACAGCAAAGACTTCTCACTCTTACAATTTTATTGGTATACAGTTGTTAATATTTTTAAATAATATAAAGAACCTAAACATGAATACAGGAACGGCGTTAAGAAGGCTTATAATTTCAGTTAATCTCTTAATAGGTGTCAGGTACCGTCAGATTCCGTTGAACAGAACAGCCGTTAGCGTTAATGCTTCCCGGACGGAATGGTTGCAACCACAGCCACAGCTCTTGCTGAACTCCCAAAACAAATCATTGTTTGCACATTCGTCATTCCCAAAATAGAATCACAGTACCCGCTTAAGCAAGGTGGCAGTTAAAACTGATTAAATTCAACTGACTTCCAGTAACGTAACGTAAGTCTCACTTTTAATAAACAATAGCCACCTGCCACATTACACTGTTCGAAAGACAGGCGAATAGTACATAGTACAAAGAGTTACACTTCCAGTTTTGTTCACCAAAAGAATTTTCACACAGTTTCGTTTTTCACCATCCAGCAATTCAGATTAGCCAAGGAGCACTTAATTCCCGAAACCGCTCCCTCCGCCAACAGTAGTAATTGCATACCCAGCTACTGGCCTCGTGAAAGACATAGCGACGACGTATTTCCGTCTTCTCGCTGGTAGCTCCCACACATCACTCAGTTCCACTATGAGGAACCAATACACCAGAACTGCCTCACTATCCAACTGTCCACCGCGCTTTGGCCTCCGATATTTTAAATCTGAAAATGAGCACCAAACTCTTAAGTTAAAGATCCTCACAGCGGGCCGCCATCAACGACAGCGGGCGGGTATCGCTGAGCCGCGGTCCAGGCGTGGTGCCAGCAACTCATGCAAGTAGGCACGGCTCAGGAGAGATTTAATATCATTTGTCCCACAAGGATTAGTCCTGGGCGCATTACTCTTCTCATTATATGTTAATTACGTGTCAACTATTCTTTCCCACTGCATATATCACCCATAAGCTGATGATATGAATTATACCTAAATGCGTGTGCAACAAACCTGTGAACAGCCATCCAGTATGAAATGCCTACTAGTGTGGGCATCTACTATCCAACTAATCTTATTTGCTTATAGAAATATTATTATCCCTCTGTTTGGAAACTCTCTTCCACCATTGATCCTACAAGCGATCTTAGTTTCTTACAGAAATATTATTACCCCTCAGTCCTGAGACACTCTTCCACAATTCATCCTGGACGGCACAGAAACAATTCACGTTTAGAATCGTGCAAACTAGGGCCATATGCTAATTTTTGCTTATTTTGTTATCTCTACACAGAGTCTGAAAATGACCCACGAAGACGAAACGTGTTATTATTTAAAGAATAAGTTGCAATCAAGACTGTTTTTAATTCAAACAGAAATAACCTTCCCTTCTTCTCCGAAGAAGATAATCTGGACCATCTTTTATACCGGATCGAACACGCAAATTGTCTGTAAGAAGGTGTCAGCGTTACTTCACTCAGCCCAGAAATATAAATATTATTTCCTTTCGATCTTGAAAAGAAGCTCGTACAGACACTAACACTCCCCACACTTGACTGTGGTGATGCCGTTCTCCGAAGACTTTCGCAGGAAACCTAACGCAGGCTAGAGCGGGCGATGAATGCTTGTGTACGATACATTTGTGACGTACGCTTTTTCGGCCGAATCACAGCAGCCCATGAACAGCTATCATGGCTACGTGTCGATAAGCGCAGTGGCTATCATAGTATATGTTTGCTCTATCGTCTTCTCAATCACTGAACCCCCACTTATTTGTCTTCAAGTTTTACTCTGATGTCTGAACAGCACAGCAGACATAACCAAGTAAAATTCTGCCTCTGTGGCGTCACATAGCACTGTCAAGTTCTCTAAACAATTTCCTGTGTCAGGAACCCGACTTTGTGACAATCTTCCTCAGAATGTCAGAGAAATTAAACTCATTCCAAATTTCAAAAGAGGGCGAATGGTCCACCTTATATTGCAATAGCCATCTCTTCTGCATTCTGTACAGCTCATTCTCGTCAGTCCCTCTCCCCCAGAACCTGTCTCTAACCCTTGTCGGCAGGATTCTCTATTTGTGTTCTGTTCTTTCCTTACAGTCACTGTCAATGTTGAATAGTCTCCTTGTCCTTTATCTATTCCGCTTTTGCTAATACTAAATATGGCTTCAAATGTGCAAGGTAATCTATCAATCTAAATGCCCTTTATTATTATTATTATTATTAGTATTACTATTATTACGGTTGCCAGTTATTATTATCACTATTGTTATAATTATTGTTTTTGGGAAGGTTCTGTAATATCTTTGGTATATGTTGCTCCTGGCCAGATATAAGAGAGGGCCTTAGTGCCCTAATTTGGTCAGGCCAAATAAAAAATAAATAAATATTTCCAAGTAACTCTATATTACGGCGTACGCGAGGTTAGAGACCAAGGAGGAGAGATTGCATGCTGATACGCAGATCGTGGGAAAGCTTAACAAACTAAATATCTACGTCAAGAAACATTTATTCATACAGATTTATTGTACTCGTGAACTGCATCTAACGTGGAACACACATAAAATCCCAACACAATGGTTCCTTACAAAGAAGCTGTAACAGCGTAACGACAATTATTATTGAGCACGGACTGGGTCGACTAAGGAACGCAACATGGACGCGCTATTGCTCACTCACAAACATCCAACTCACAGAATAATCCACGGCAAAGATCACTATTTTCCAGTAATGATTGAATCGTTAAAGCCGATTTGTGATTCATACCGAATCGTGAAAGTTAACTAGACACAGAATGCAGGAAGTGAACCGTGGCCGATTAAAGAACTAGTTCGGTTCCATTTGTATCTCAGTAAAAGGGCAGCGGAAAAATCACTAGTGAGAATCCCGCACTTCTCATAACGGCAGAGGTTAATCGTTGTAGAGAATTTTAACTTAAAACTGACCTAACTCCCTTTCAAAACGGCCACTCAAGTGCGCTCAGCAGCAGCTCGTCATACTTATGTGACCACAGAGCAGCGACTTGCTGACACTGTGAAAAATCCAATCTCACTCGTGACTGCGTACAGAGAACAAACCATCTTGGAGAAGGCAGACTGACTAATCACCTAGACAAATTTGCCGATGACACCAGGCTTCCCATCCAGTCAGATGACAAGAGGACGTCACCGCACGTTTAAAATGCTTGGGCAGACGATCGTCACGACTGACTGGCTTGTAAATCAGTTCTTCTGTCCGACATTTATTGGTAGTGTTCGATGCACAGTAATGAGGAGCTTACACTGGCAACTACTTAAGTCAGGATTTATGCAATGCGAAGGTGTTCCTGTCCTGCGAAGAGACCAAGAAACGCAGTTAGAAAGTGAAAAGGAGAAAGTAAGTCATCGAGTCTGCTAAACATGGCGGAGCAATCGTCTGTTAAAGACGACGGGCCAATAGTGATGGTTACCATTCGTCAGTCTTTGGTGAAGTTATAGAGTATATTTTTCACAAGAATCACCAGTGATATTCACTGGTCTGTGGTACTGTTTTGCTGGTCGACATAAACTATTTATAAACGGAGCAAGAAAACGCAAGGGAGTCGTCAGATAACCAAGGTTAGGACTCTAATAAATCTAACTTGCCATGAGATGGAACAACTGCAAATGTTTTTTGTGATAACTAAAGCAGAGAAACTTGAAATTCTGCTTAACTTAATTTGCCTTGACACACTGAGAATATGGTTGGAGGTTTTTATTTTAGTTTATTACCCTTATTAATGGCCAACGGCCTCGCCGCAGTCGCAATTCTCGTCAGATTACCGAAGTTAAGCTCTGTCGGGCTGGACTAGCACTAGCATGGGTGACCACCCGGTCTGGGGAGCGCTGTTGGCAAGCGGGGTGCACTGAGCCCTTGTGAGGCAAACTGAGGAGCTACTTGATCGAGAAGATGCGGCTCCGGTCTCGAAAAATGACAAACGGCTGTAAGAGCTATGTGCTGACAACATGCCTCTCCGTATCGGCATTCTGTGATGCCTATGGCCTGAGGATGATACGGCGGCCGGTCAGTACCATTGGGTCTTCATAGCCTGTTTGGGCGGAGTTTAGTTTTTTTAATTAATCATAAGAGACCAGACTTAACGAATGTACCTAAAATCCGCAATGGCAGATATGGGTACAAAGCTCGATATGGTGATGGAACATAAACGAAAAGTGAATCACCTGTTAGTGCCAAAGCATTTTGTTCTGTCGACGACAAAGCAAGATATAAAATTGAATACATGTAATAATAATACACTACTGGCCATTAAAATTGATACACCAAGAAGAAATGCAGATGACAAATGGGTATTCAATGGACAAATATACAGGGTGATTCAAAAAGAATACCACAACTTTAGGAATTTAAAACTCTGCAACGGCAAAAGGCAGAGCTAAGCACTATCTGTCAGCGAATTAAGGGAGCTATAAAGTTTCATTTAGTTGTACATTTGTTCGCTTGAGGCGCTGTTGACTAGGCGTCAGCGTCAGTTGATGCTAAGATGGCGACCGCTCAAGAGAAAGCTTTTTGTGTTATTGAGTACGGCAGAAGTGAATCGACGACAGTTGTTCAGCGTGCATTTCGAACGAAGTATGGTGTTAAACCTCCTGATAGGTGGTGTATCAAACGTTGGTATAAACAGTTTACAGAGAATGGGTGTTTGTGCAAAGGGAAAAGATCTGGACGGCCTTCTCCGAAGGTGCTACTGAAACTGGACTACAGTATCTGGAGATCTTAGAGAATTGGCTGTTCCCTCAGCTCGAACAAGAAGCACAACAATTCATATTTCAGGAGGATGGAGCGCCACCACATTGGCACTTATCTGTCCGTAACTACCTGAACGTCAACTACCCGAGGCGATGGATCGGCCGCCAGGCAGCCCGTGACAGAGCACTTCATCACTGGCCTTCAAGAAGCCCTGATCTTACCCCCTGCGATTTTTTCTTATGGGGGTATGTTAAGGATATGGTGTTTCTGCCACCTCTCCCAGCCACCATTGATGATTTGAAACGAGAAATAACAGCAGCTCTCCAAACTGTTACGCCTGATATGCTACAAAGAGTGTGGAACGAGTTGGAGTATCGGGTTGATATTGCACAAGTGTCCGGAGGGGGCCATATTGAACATCTCTGAACTTGTTTTTGAGTCAAAAAAAAACTTTTTAAATACTCTTTGTAATGATGTATAACAGAAGGTTATATTATGTTTCTTTCATTAAATACACATTTTTAAAGTTGTGGTATTCTTTTTGAATCACCCTGTATTATACTAGAACTGACACGTGATTACATTTTCACGCAGTTTTGGTGCATAGATCCTGAGAAATCAGTACCCAGAACAACCACCTCTAGCCGTAATAATGGCCTTGATACGCCTGGGCATTGAGTCAAACAGAGCTTGGATGGCGTGTACAGGTACAGCTGCCCATGCAGCTTCAACACGGACCACAGTTCATCAAGAGTAGGGACTGGCGTATTGTGACGAGCCAGTTACTCGGCCACCATTGACCAGACGTTTCCAATTGTTGAGAGATCTGGAGAATATGCTGGCCAGGGCAGCAGTCGAACTTTTTATGTATCCAGAAAGGCCCGTACAGGACCTGCAACATGCGGCCGTGCATTTTCCAGCTAAATAGTAGGGTTTCGCAAGGATCGAATGAAGGGTAGATCCACGGGTCGTAACAATTCTCAAATGTAACGTCCACCGTTCGTGCCGTCAATGCGAACAAGAGGTGACCGAGACGTGTAACCAATGGCACCCCATATCATCACGCTGGGTGATACGCCAGTATGGCGATGACGACTACACACTTCCAATGTGCGTTCACCGCGATGTCGCCAAACACGGATGCGACCATTATGATGCTGTAAACAGAACCTGGATTCATCCGAAAAAATGACGTTTTGCCATTCTTGCACCCAGGTTCGTCGTCGAGTACACATCGCAGGCGCTCTTGTCTGTGATGAAGCGTCAAGCGTCTCCGAACTGATAGTCCATGCTGCTGCAAACGGCGTCGAACTGTTCGTACAGATGGTTGTTTTCTTGCAAACGTCCCCATCTGTTGACTCAGGGATCCAGACGTGGCAGCTCGATCCGTTACAGCCATGCGGATAAGATGTCTGTCATCTCGAAGGCTAGTCATACGAGACCATTGCGATTCAGCACGGCGTTCCGTATTACCCTCCTGAAACCACCGATTTCATATTTTGCTAACAGTCATTGGATCTCGACTGACGCGAGCAGCAATGTCGCGATACGATAAACCGCAATCGCGATAGGCTACAATCCGACCTTTATCAAAGTCGGAAACGTGATGGTACGCATTTCTCCTCCTTACACGAGGCATCGCAACAACTTTTCACCAGACAACGCCGGTTAACTGCTGTTTGTGTATGAGAAATAGTTTGTAAACTTTCCTCATGTCAGCACGTTGTAGGTGTCGCCACTCTCGCCAGCCTTGTGTGAATGCTCTGAAAAGCTAATCATCTGCACATCACAGCATCTTCTTCCTGTCGGTTAAATTTCGCGTCTGTAGCGCGTCGCCTTCGTGGTGTACCAATTCTAAAGGCCAGTAGTGTATTAACTAAGAGAATAACGCCGTATGGAACTTCGTATATTACTCGCTGCTGTGAAGACCTCGATGAAAACTTGGACGAATCGTACGAAAAATCTAATAGTCATACTGACTGATTCCATCCAGCATATTCAAAACAGTTCTTACTAAATAAATACTCTTACTGACGAGGAATGATCGGATCTCTGTTACTGAATAATTTAGTCCATGATTACATGGCTTCTTGAAAAGAAATATTGTATAAATGCTCTCATTTTAATGATGGGATGGTGTGCGAATGAATACAGAAAGATTTTGTATTAGTTGTTAATTACTGCAATCCAAAAACATAATCATATTAAATGAAGAACACCGCAGGTTCGTTCCTTATAGAACAGATGTTCGCAGCGACTGTGTTTATTAAAATTAAGAAGTAACCAGCGATCAATCGCTAAAAATCTGTTTATTACAGCTCTATCTAGATTTAGACCTCTGTAAGGCTACCATCAGCTCTCATAACATACAGAAATACATTACAATAATACACGTGCGTGAATCGGAACATATCATCGTTGTGCAAGCTTTGAACGAGAGTGGTTGACAAACTAACGTATCGGTAAGATACAAGTTAAATTATCGTTATGGCTCCTCTAAACAAATAACGCATACTGGACTACCTATGTCAGTATTTCATTCAGCTGCCGTATTATAATGTCTTCTTGTATGTTTTTAGCACTGATGATAGCTACACCGTGGCGATACGTCCGGCAGACATCCAGCGGAGAATGAAGAAGCTAAGAAGCTGGCGAGATTTGCAATAACAGATTTTTATCAAGTGACTGCTGTACATTTCTCAATTTTATGAAGTATATAGTTAAAGTTGGGTGAGCAATGAGGCATATATGCCACTGAAAGACAAGAACTTCGCTAACAAAGAACTTATGAAACCGACAGAAATACTAGGAATCGTTGGACGAATGAAGAATCAACGTAAGTAACACGTCCCTGCATCAAGTACAAAGCACAGGTAGAACGAGTTATGGTCAACATTAACCTAAACTGAATGTTCTACAGTATCACTGACAATGGCTCAGTACAGACGTGAGTACCTTGCATCAATATGGCACGCCAAGTAACGCATTGCAGCATATACTACTAACTAATTTCTTTCTCCGTCATTATACCTAGAGCAGCCATACTTCCAATTTTCATCAAACAGAGAATAGATAAGAACCTTTCTTTTTTCATTCTGATAAAGATTATGTTGCTCCCGCACCAGCTGCATTGAGTTCCTACTAGTCAAGATTTACTCCTCACCACAGAGCGTTGTCAATCCAGTCCACCACAACTAAGAGATAACTCACTACACCGCAATATATCGATCAGTGTGCACAGATCATCGTAGAAAAACTGCTCACAAGACATCAGAAGCGTAAAACATGAGAAATTGAGAAATTTGAAGTTGACAACTAAAACAGGTAACTTCCAACTGATAGCAAAAAATGTTGCGAATTTGATGACGTACATAAACAACTGTAACATTTAAAGTTGTCGAATGATGACGCCGATATTTTTCTTAAACGCATAGTAAAGAAAAATCCTGACCAAATTCCCTGTCCACATAACAACTTGGCGACTCTTCCATTGTACTTTACCTGCCGGATATCAAACTTAACAAAAATAAACGCTGCACTTTGTTCCTCTGATTTTCTGTAGCAAATCGGCAAGAGCAAACAAATGTGGTTTTCCAGTCGTAAAGATTGTAAATACTGGAACTGTCTTTATTCGAAGATCGTTCTACGCATATTAACTATTCTAGACGTAGTGAATAAATTGAATATACGGAGTGATGACGACGGCAGTGCCCTTGTTTTTTTTTTTAAGTTGGTCACATAATATTGATCTAACTTTCGTCTTCGATTAAGAAGGAAGTAAGATTACGGTTTAATGTGTCATCAACTTCGTAGTCCTTAGAGACCAGCTTTCATATTCGATTGTGAAACTTCTGTTATGTTCAATTGCTGACCGGGAATACATTACCGCGTAAGAAACAATGATATACTGTAGCTATACCGTACTGCTTGAGAACTGCCGTATTTCCGAGATTTACGTGATTTTGTAGAAAAACTAGACTTGATGGAAGCCTACATATATAGTTTACACCATACAGTTTATTCCAGTGACTGTAAAACGACTTGAAATTATACTCGTATCTTTTAAGAGTTTAGCAGAAACTGCCATTAGTAATGCAGGACGCACTTGCAGATATGTTATTGAATTTATCTGACTGACCTCCGTTTCGACACTAATAGCTGTATTTATGGAGCCGCGGAGGAGGACTGTGTATCAGAAACACCCTCAGATGTTTAAGCTTCTTTGTGGGATTAAGGAAATGGGTACTCCATTACATCTGCAACTGGAAATAAAATCTACGAACTGATAGTTCTTAACCTGACAGCAAGAAGAGAATCGAGATACATTTATTTCCTTGGAGTATGTCCTTGATATTACCGTCAGTAAAGGATTATTTTTTCATCAGTTAAGATAAATTTACTTTACAGAGGAGTTGGGGATTGGTAACAACACTCGTAATTCTATCTACAGGGATGTAGTATGGGGAATCACTGTTCCTTCCGCAAGTATAATACCATAAAAGGCTATACATCCTATGATGTTAGTCGTCTACACAGATAAGGAACTACCTTTTAGCATTGTGGCTGAAATTGCTGAAAAGTTTTGCTTTAGTATGTGTTACATTAGTGAAATATGTGTCTTTACTGTAAGTAGGAAACATTTGTGGATTCTTCAAATAAGTGAGAAACACTGTGAGGTAATGTTGATTGATAAAGCCTTAATAAGAATTCAGGAGTTAATAACAGTAGTGGAACAAAGCAATTTCTGGTGTAATTTTGGAGGAAATTGATATCAAATTAATTAATTGATCGATTAATTACTCCATCCCCTGGTGATGTCATGGGTTTCACCCAGCTGACACACTGCTTCCTTCCCCGCCTCCTCCTCACCCTACTCATCTCACACCACACCTACTCTCCCATCCCCTCTCCTCCCTTCCCCACCCCCCTGCTTCCCCATCCCTAGATACGGTGGGAAATTGAAATTTTGGTGTGAAATTAAAATTTATTGGAGGACTATCAAATTCTGAGTGTTCACTTTGAGGGTTGGAGACCAACTGACTAGGGTCACAACACCACCACCAGAGGGTGCTGTTGGCCCTCCCCCATTCCCCCCTTGTGTCTCCCATCCCCTCTGCTAATCAACTTTTGAGGGAGCTTCAGTTCGTGTCGGGCTGCTGGATAGGATGGACGTGTGTCATTTTTTTTGTACATAGTGCAATACATTGTTTGTTTACACAATTTGAGCTGCCATTGGTCCACCACTAGACTTCTTCTCCATCCAGTTTCATCAATAATTGCTGGATGTGGAGAGGATATTTTCGCTGTTTGTCTAGCACTGGAGAATTGCACCAGCCAATCTAGCCAATAGTTCCATATGGGTAATGTGGTATCACCGCCAGACACCACTCTTGCTAGGTCGTAGCCTTTAAATCGGCCGCGGTCAGACCCGCGTGTCCCCACTATCAGTGATTGCAGACCGAGCGCCGCCACACGGCAGGTCTAGTCTAGAGACACTCCCTAGGACTCGTCCCAGTAGGACAGTCGACTTTGGTAGCGATGGTTCACTGTCTACATACGCTCTCATTTGCCTAGACGACAGTTTAGCATAGCCTTCAGCTACGTCATTTGCTACGACCTAGCAAGGCGCCATGTTGAGTTACTATTTTGAACAGATAATATTGTGAATCATGTACAGTCAAGAGCGACGTTCATCATTAATGGATTAAAGTTAAGTATCAAAGTAATTACGTCCGCTTTCTGAATTCTAATTCCTTGTCACGTTCCAGACCTGTCGTCAGTACAGTTCTTCCCTCCTCACGCTATCCTGCGTGAGCTGAAACGCGTGTATTTCGGCCTCCTCTCGTAACATGGTGTTGGCTCTTCTGCCAACACAATAGGTAATAACGACAGGACAGCTAGCTACCACTGAAGTAACATGGGGCAGCCTCTTGTCGATGTACAATTCAATAATTCAATTGCTGCTACTGGAAGAAACTTAAAAATGGGTACTAATAATATTAGAAAAGTGACCTGCTGTCCCACTGCGGCTGTAACATCATACCCCTATAGAGGACTCACGCAGCAACTTTATTTGAAAATGAAACACACTTATACCTACTTATGAGTCACAAATTGTATCCTAGCTAACAGGGATGTGGGAGACGTATCATACGATAATTTTTTTACGAATGTAATGCTCATTATCTTACCTGAACACGGTGTCTCAAGACAAAAAAGGTAACCGAACAGCCGTCTTCAGTCATCTCCAGTCTAGTCCAGCAACATCTACCAAGTACATCTACATCTACATCCATACTCCGCAAGCCACCTGACGGTGTGTGGCGGAGGGTACCCTAAGTACCTCTATCGGTTCTCCCTTCTGTTCCAGTCTCGTATTGTTCGGGGAAAGAAGGATTGTCGGTATTCTTCTGTGTGGGCTCTAACCTCTCTGATTTTATCCTCATGGTCTCTTCGCGAGATATACGTAGGAGGGAGCAATATACTGCTTGACTCTTCGGTGAAGGTATGTTCTCGAAACTTTAACAAAAGCCCGTACCGAGCTGAGCGTCTCTCCTGCAGAGCCTTCCACTGGAGTTTATCTATCATCTCCGTAACGCTTTCGCGATTACTAAATGATCCGGTAACGAAGGGCACTGCTCTCCGTTGGATCTTCTCTATCTCTTCTATCAACCCTATCTGGTACGGATCCCACGCTGCTGAGCAGTATTCAAGCAGTGGGCGAACAAGGGTACTGTAACCTACTGTAACTGTATATTGTGTATCTAAGAGCCAGCCAGCTGAGAAACCGACAGTCGCCACAGGCCAGACTAATCCTTTACCTCCTGCTAATGACCGACTTGTGCCGTTGACTGTGGCACAATGAGAGTGAAACACCAGCAGTACGAAAATGAGTGGTAACCATCGTCAAATTGCTGAAGACATTCTACATTAGCTGCGTTCTGTCTATCCGTTGTCTTTTCAAGCTGGTAGAAGTGTCACTCAGAATTCTGGTATGCTGCTGTGGAACTAATCCTGCTGAGACATGTCGGTCTATGGGTTGTTGTAGGGTGTCTCTGTCTCTCTCCCCTCCACCCCCACAACGCCTCCACCATCAGGTAGTATGTGAACAGCAGTCACCAGATCATGAACAAAGTGTTTCACCTCAAGTATTCTCCAAACTTAAACTTTCTGAGATATGTTTTGGAAATATCTCGGAAAGGTTGAAACAGTGACCAATAACAAAATACATGTCTACTCACAGCGACATACCAAACGTGTACGAGTCTGCAGACCTAGGTTTTTCTCAGAATACAGCCTTATAAAAGCGTCCCTATTGGCTCCCGCCAAATTAGTGGCTGATGATTCCATAACTCGAATGAGAATCTCTAGAGAGAATACGACGTTTATTTCGAGGAACGCTACGAGGACTGTCATTGAAGCTGACTGCCTCCAACATATGTTTTGCATAAGGACCACGAAGATAAGATATGAGAAATTCACTTCCATAGGGATACATATAGGTTGTCTTTTCCCTCGCTGTTTTTGCGAGAGGAATAGGAGAGGGAATGACTAGTAGTGGTACAAGATATCCTACACCACACACCATATAAAGGCTTGCAGAGTAAGCGCGTAGATATAAACTTATTCTGCCTAATAAAATGTCAGTCCATCCGTTTATAAGTACACAAAACTCACGGAAGAATGTTATCTCTCACCTATCGAGAAAACGAAAGCTGGAACTTCTGCTGCTGCTTGTCTTTCTGTAACAGTCTTCGTATTAGCCTCTAATTTACTCTTGCAATCACTTGGTGAGTCGTATGTGAGAGGTTGTAATATGTATACCCACTGTACCTGGAAGAAACTGTATAACAACCGTCTAAGGTGTCACCCTGTGCCTATTACACTTCCTTTTATACTCTAAGGATCCACGATTACGGCACATGGTCACCTCAGTCACGCTAATTTGAGTACTATATGTACATTGGATGCAGCGAGACAGTACTTCATGAATATGATTCTTATGTATAAGATAGAACAGCACGTTAGTGGAACGGCATAGAACAGTACTGTACTCGAATGCATCCAGTCACTTCTAACCACATATTCCACAGTTGCATGGCATTTACTCTATTTTCTTTATGTCTGTGTCACAGAAGGCCCCTGTGACCCAGAGTAGATCCAAGTTATTGTTTGTTTGTTTATCCACCATGCGTTAAATCTGGAGCGATGTTTAGAGGCAGATCCGCAATATGCTACATCCGGTATTTGATTAGAAGGTGGATCCACTACGAGTTATATCCAGAGTGATGTTCAGAGGCAGAGCCACAATACGCTACATCCAGGATAGGGTTCGAAGGTGGCTCCATCACGCATTATACCCAGAAGTGTGTCTAGAGACGGATCCACAATGCATTATGTTTGGGATTGGGTTCAAAGATGGGTCTATCACACCTTATGTCATGAGATGTGTTCTGTATCTGAAGGTGGAGCCATCAGTGGGAGGACTGGGTCAAGGGAGCCAACATTGACAGACATACAGAAAATGGAGAAAATGGAATGCAACTGTGGTATATTTGGCTGGAAGTGACTTTATGCATTTGAGAATTGTACCATATTATACCGTTCTACTAATGTGGCGTTACATCTTTTATATAAGATTGATACTATTGAAGGACTGTCTTCCTGCATCCATTGGACATATAACAAACAAAATAGCGTGATCAGAGTGATCACGTGCTGCCCTCGTGAGTCTTTAGAGTATAAAAGGAGGTGTGAAAGGTGCAGTGGGATGCCTTGAATAGTTGTTATTGCTCGAGAATCTAGACAATCTTGTTACAAGTATTGGTAATATAATTTATAATGAAGATGTTATGCTCTTTAGCACGATGAATTTAAATGTGCTTACACACACTGCAGAACAGTTTTGCGATGAGTATTTCGCTTTATGCAGAGCTGTGGGACTGTCGAAAATAACATACTAGTCGCTGAAATCGAGACTTCGCGATTGGTAAAATATACATACATGGAGAATCCCTATGTGTGCGTGTGTGTGCGTAGAGCTGTCAGTAGTAAGTGGTTGTAGTTCGGAAGCATAACTTGCTAACTGGTCACCTATAAATGACACTGCCGGGAAGACACGCTCTGTAGGTACAGAAATAAAACTCATATGGCCCAAGATATTATCTGCAGTCAACACACTGTCATCTAGGAAATAACTTATTACTGGGGTAATACAAATAAATATCTAAAAGCTTTAATTTGTAGATGGCTTCTCACGCTCGAGACTAGAAATCTAATCTGTAGGAATCAGCATGGGTTTCGAAAAAGACGATGGTGTGAAACCCAGCTCGCGCTATTCGTCCACGAGACTGAGAGGGCCATAGACACGGGTTCCCAGGTAGATGCCGTGTTTCTTGACGTCCGCAAGACGTTCGATACAGTTCCCCACAGTCGTTTAATGAACGAAGTAAGAGCATATGGACTATCAGACCAATTGTGTGATTGGATTGAAGAGTTCCTAGATAACAGAACGCAGCATGTCATTCTCAGTGAAGTCTTCCGAAGTAAGGGTCATTTCAGGTGTGCCGCAGGGGAGTGTCGTAGGACCGTTGCTATTCACAATATACATAAATGACCTTGTGGAAGACATCGGAAGTTCACTGAGACTTTTTGCTGATGACGATGTGGTATATCGAGAGGTTGTAACAATGGAAAATTGTACTGAAATGCAGGAGAATCTGCAGCGAATTGCACGGTGCAGGGAATGGCAATTGAATCTCAATGTAGACAAGTGTAATGTTCTGCGATTACACAGAAAGAAATATCCCTTATCATTTAGCTACAGTATAGCAGGTCAGCAACTAGAAGCAGTTAATTCCATAAATTATCTGGGAGTACGCATTAGGAGTGATTTAAAATGGAATGATCATATAAAGTTGATCGTCGGTAAATCAGATGCCAGACTGAGATTCATTGGAAGAATCCTAAGGAAATGCAAACCGAAAACAAAGGAAGTAAGTTACAGTACGCTTGTTCGCTCACTGCTTGAATCCGTATCAGATAGGTTCGATAGAAGTGATAGAGAAGATCCAACGGAGAGCAGCGCACTTCGTTAGAGGATCATTTAGTAATCGCGAAAACGTTACGGAGATGATAGATGAACTCCAGTGGGAGACTCTCCTGGAGAGACGCTCAGTAGCTCGGTACGGGCTTTTGTTAAAGTTTCGAGAACATACCTTCACCGAGGAGTCAAGCAGTATATTGCTCCCTCCTAATTGTATCTCGCGAAGAGACCATGAGGATAAAATCAGAGAGATTAGAGCCCACGCAGAGGCATACCGACAATCTTTCTTTCCACGAACAATACGAGACTGGAATAGAAGCGAGAACCGATAGAGGTACTCAAGATACCCTCCGCCTCACACCGTCAGGTGGCTTGCGGAGTATGGACGTAGATGTAGATGTAGAAGCTTGTGGGTAGAAATAAGAGTTGGTAGATGTAAATACAAATAACAAAGCACATCTGGTAGACACTAAGAGCTACACTAATGGAAAAAAAATCTGAGCAGCTACAGAAATCAACTCTGTACACATGTCAAATCCCTGTTGCAGACCCCTATAGAACGGAGTGAAAGTCGAATGAACATGTAGAACTGGTTCTAGATTTCAAGTTTTGCCGGCCGTGGTGGTCTCACGGTTCTAGGCGCGCAGTCCGGAACCGTGGGGCTGCTACGGTCGCAGGTTCGAATCCTGCCTCGGGCATCGATGTGTGTGATGTCCTTAGGTTAGTTAGGTTTAAGTAGTTCTAAGTTCTAGGGGACTAATGACCACAGCAGTTGAGTCCCATAGTGCTCAGAGCCATTTGAACCATTTTTTTTATTTCAAGTTTCCTTCAAGTTCAGCTGTACATGAATCTGCAGACAGGCTCTCTAATGGGCCAGAGCAGTATACAAATTGTTTCCAAACTCTGAGTTTCCAATACATTCATTATCTGCGTCACTCGTGGAGTCACATCGTTTAGAAACGACTGTTCTCCACTTTTCATGGCCGTTCTATCCAAAATGGTTGCATGTGGACCATTGGGGAGATTTTTAGTAGATTGGTGTATAGAAAGCGTAAATATTCTCGTAAAAAATCAAACAGCACATGGATATGTCAGCAGTATGAAAAGATATGTATGGAGAACTGTCTACAATAAATGAAAAAGACATAAAATCGGTAAAATTCGTGGGAAACATGGTTTAATCACGAAAAATTGACGTGAAATATTTAAAAATTGAGGGAAATGCGACGAAATATGTAAAATCGCGAAAACCTAGTAAAATTAAGAAAACTTACAGAATAAATAATACTAGAGAAAAATACCGTGAATATCCGAAGTCAATAAAACTGCATGTTCTGGAGGAGAGTGGACATATGTTACATGTACAAGCCATAATAATGGAAAGAGGGAGCATTCTATAGACATGGTGTCTAGGCGAAACTGCCATATTGTCGTGCACCTGAGCAGCACAGCCTAACATAGAACAATGACTTCATTGTGCAAGTGGAAGGTTACCAGTGGTGGTGGTAAACTGTGATAATACTTTTACATCTGCTGTGGCTACTGAGAGTGCTGTTCGTTTCCTTATAAGATGTCACTTTTTCCTCAAATTCATTTTCGGCTGCTGACTATGAGTTTGTAGAACTATTGTGAACATATCATAATTTCCTAACCATAATCAGGCTTAAAATTCATAAACAGCAGGCTTCATACACCTGTGGAAACCTATGTAGTGCTTGTGTTACAAAGAATCGACCTTTTCTTTGACGTGGAAAGTAGTTGTTCAATCACTTTACAGTTTGCCAACGTAATTTGTCTGTGAGAAACCTGCAGAGAAAATGTATGTCATGCGCAGGAAATATATTTCCTATAGTGGAATATTAACAGCGTTGCATTCCACACAACCAACAGGTCGGAAACGACACAGCTCTAGCAGTACGGCGTGTTTAAGTGCAGAACCATGTCACTCTTGAAATGAATTTATGTTCCAATATCATTTTTCTCTTACAGATATTTTCTTGATGTGGACACCAACAGCGGAGCAATACTTCAGAATTGATAGCGTAGCTCATTTACGTAAAATGTTTCAAACTCCTTTAATACCAGATGTAGAAGCATGAAACCGGCATCTCCCTATAGATAGTGCTAGCCGTCCGTGTACGGCCCGCGAGACTGTCTCTGCAGCGTCATCTGCTTCCTGTAACGGCCACAACGAATGTCAACACACACAAAAGTAAAATGTCGTGTGGCTAGGGTCTCCTGTTGGGTAGACCGGTCGCCTGGTGTAAGTCTTTTGAGTTGATACCACTTCGGCGACTTGCGCGTCGATTGGGATGAGGTAATGATGATTGGAAAACACAACACCCAGTCCCTGAGCGGAGAAAATGTCCGACCCACCCGGGAATCAAACCTGGGCCCCTTGGCATGACAGTACGTCGCGCTGACCACTTTTTCCCTTGATCTATATTTTTTCGTTCTATTTGTTCGGGACGGACGTCCCATGACGCTTGGTCAAGTTCATTGTCGCTCCATTAACTCAGTTTTTACCGAGTGTGGCTAACCCTCTGACCGAACACGCTCAGTTACGATGCCGGCTCCACTCATCTATCGGGACAGACGTCAACACACCGTACCCCAAGTTCCAAACATTGGTATGTGTTTCAAACTCGTAAACACGTCGAGTTTTGTGCCTACGAACACCGATTTGCCGCCAGCATTGGTTTTCTGTTATTATTTGAATAAAAATGCTGCAGAACCGCATCGAATGCTTGTCGAAGCTTTCGGCGCACATGCTCTCGGGAAAACACAGTATTCTCAGTGGTTCAAAAAACTCAGAAGTGGTGATTTTAATGTGAGAGACGACTAGCGCGAGAAACCATCGAAAAAGTTCGAAGACAACGAATTTCAGGTTTTATTGGATGAAGATGGTACTCAAACTCAACAGGAACTCGCGGAACAATTAAATGTGACGCAGAAACCCGTTTCTCTTCGATTGAAAACTATGGCAAAGGTGCGAAAGTGGGAAAATGAACTCAATGAAAGACAGCAAGCGAATCGAAAGACCACTTATGAAATGCTGCTCTCCAGATACAAAAGAAAGTCGTGACAGTTTATGAAAAACGGATATATTTTAAGAATCCTAAGCGTAGTACATCATAGGTGAATCGAGGCAAACCATCGACATCCACTACCAGACCAAATCGCCTTGGAAAGAAGACAGTGCTCTGTGATTGGTGAGATCAGAAGGGTGCCATCTTTTATGAGCTGCTAAAACATGCTGAAACAGTTAATACTGATCGCTACCAACAGCAAACGATCGATTTAAGTCGAGCATTAGGTGGAAAACGACCGGAGTATGGAAAAAGGCAGCACAAAGTCATATTGCTCCATGACAACTCCCCATCATACACAGGAAAACGGGTCACTGAAACGATCAAGGCGTCCAGTCGGCAAATACTAGGGCATGCGGCCTATTCTCCAAACTTCGCTCCTTCCGATTGTCATCTGTTTGCACCACTGGGATACGCTCTCGCTGAAAAACGCTTTAATTTGTATGAACATGTACGAAAATGGCTCGCTGATTGGTTTGCTTCAAAAGAACAACTATTTTCTTGGCTTGGCGTTCATAGCCTGCCGAAGAGGTGGGAAAATGTATTAACAGCAATGGAGATTATTTAGAATAAAATATTGTTTATCAGCTTCAAAAAACAGACGTGTAATTATAGAAACTAAATTACTGTTTCATTATTCTACACCTGGTAAGTCACTAACATGGAGTCAGTGGAGCATGACGTGTAATGTCACACGTCAAACACCGCCGCGATGTCTTTGTTTCGTCGTAAGATGCATTTTCTACTGCTGGTGATCTTTTTTTTGGTGTAGAAATAAGTAGCTTTATCATCTCAAAGTTAAACACCGTTGCGAATGGGACAGAAGACTTGCAGGATGGATGTGTGTCAGCTGTTGGACATACAGGGTGTTTGCGTAAGTGCATGCAAAAATTTAACTGGACGGAGAATGCTCCTGACCATTTTGAGGTGGGGAACCTGGGGTCGGAGAAGCTAGCCTTTGGAGATAGTAGGAATTAAATCATATTGTGGTATGCTTTTTTATCTACATTAGTTACAGTTAACTGCAAATACTGTATTTTACAAAATATGCTGAAACTGATGGTCATCAACCTCAATGCAAGTATGACATCAGTGAACAGTACTCTGACTCTCCATGACAAGTATCCCTGGTGTGTTTCGAATCATATTACAGCCAGCTAAACTTCTGGCAACTAATTCCATCTCCATAGCCACCGGGGCCTTATACGCTAGTGACTTTAGATATCCCCACAGGAAATAATCATGGGGACTGGGATCAGGTGACTTAACAGGCCATGGATTAGGACCTCCCTTTCCAATCCAACGACCAGGAGGTACAGCGTTGAGATGGTTGCGAACATCCACGCTTAAGTGAGGTGGTGGATCGTCATGTTAATTCGTAGTATTTTCTGTCGTGGGGCTCTGCAAATACAACAGAGCCACCTTATGGACAACTAAGTAAACAACAGCTGCATCATGACTTCCTAGTAATTAGGCTTGTCCTCCTTTTCTTGCAAATGGTTCAAATGAATCTAAGCACTATGGGAATTGACATCTGAGGTCAGTCCTCTAGACTTAGAACCACTTAAACCTAACTAACCTAAGGACACCACACACATCCATGTCCGAGGCGAGATTCGAACCTGCTACCGTAGCAGCAGCGCGGCTCCGGACTGAAGCGCCTAGAACCGCTTGGCCACAGGGGCCTGCTCTTTGCTTGGAGGAAATAAAGAATGTACATGTAAATAAAAAGCACAGTACATACAAACTTGTATACATGCTCTAGAAAACAGAGCCGAAGAAAAGTTTACTTCCAAATCTCCTTAAGCTGGCTTCTCTGACCTCAGTTTCGCTCTTTCAAACTGTTCAGTGGGGCACTGTCTACGTCCTGCCACATTTTTGTACATCCTGACAGAAACGTCCTGTATATATCATACAACAAAGTATTAAAAGTATTGCACTACACATAACTAATATTTCGGAAGCCACATGACTGAAACATTATCGTGTGTTTAAGTGCAGAACCATGTAACCTTAGGAGTGCGTGTTTTTATGTTCTGCAGTCAATTCTTTCTTGCCCATTCCTTTTTGGGACTGACCCCAGACACTAGAAAAATGCTTCAGAATTGATAGCACTGTTGACTTATGTAAAATGCTTCAAGCTCTGTCCGTCTGGAGCTCCATCGTGCATAAAACACGTATCTTCTTAACTGTCTCTTATATCACCACAACATTCCCGTATATACTATATTGGTATATACTATATTGGTAGCACTGTTGACTTATGTAAAATGCTTCAAGCTCTCTCCGTCTGGAGCTCCATCGTGCATAAAACACGTTTCTTTTTAACTGTCTGTTATATCACCACAACATTCCCGTATATACTATACACCAAGCACATAGCTCGAGAGACCTCCATCTACATCTACATCTACATGACTACTCTGCAATTCACATTTAAGTGCTTGGCAGAGGGTTCATCGAACCACAATCATACTATCTCTCTACTATTCCACTCCCGAACAGCGAGCGGGAAAAACGAACACCTAAACCTTTCTGTTCGAGCTCTGATTTCTCTTATTTTATTTTGATGATCATTCCTACCTATGTAGGTTGGGCTCAACAAAATATTTTCGCATTCGGAAGAGAAAGTTGGTGACTGAAATTTCGTAAAAAGCTCTCGCTGCGACGAAAAACGTCTATGCTGTAATGACTTCCATCCCAACTCGTGTATCATATCTGCCACACTCTCTCCTCTATAACGCGATAATACAAAACGAGCTGCCCTTCTTTGCACCCTCTCGATGTCCTCCGTCAATCCCACCTGGTAAGGATCCCACACCGGGCAGCAATATTCTAACAGAGGACGAACGAGTGTAGTGTAAGCTGTCTCTTTAGTGGACTTGTTGCATCTTCTAAGTGTCCTGCCAATGAAACGCAACCTTTGGCTCGCCTTCCCGACAATATTATCTATGTGGTCCTTCCAACTGAAGTTGTTCGTAATTTTAACACCCAGGTACTTAGTTGAATTGACAGCCTTGAGAATTGTACTATTTATCGAGTAATCGAATTCCAACGGAGTTCTTTTGGAACTCATGTGGATCATCTCACACTTTTCGTTATTTAGCGTCAACTGCCACCTGACACACCATACAGCAATCTTTTCTAAATCGCTTTGCAGCTGATACTGGTCTTCGGATGACCTTACTAGACGGTAAATTACAGCATCATCTGCGAACAGTCTAAGAGAACTGCTCAGATTGTCACCCAGGTCATTTATATAGATCAGGAACAGTAGAGGCCCCAGGACGCTTCCCTGGGGAACACCTGATATCACTTCAGTTTTACTCGATGATTTGCCGTCTATTACTACGAACTGCGACCTTCCTGACAGGAAATCACGAATCCAGTCGCACAACTGAGACGATACCCCATAGCTCCGCAGCTTGATTAGAAGTCGCTTGTGAGGAACGGTGTCAAAAGCTTTCCGGAAATCTAGAAATACGGAATCAACTTGAGATCCCCTGTCGATAGCGGCCATTACTTCGTGCGAATAAAGAGCTAGCTGCGTTGCACAAGAGCGATGTTTTCTGAAGCCATGCTGATTACGTGTCAATAGATCGTTCTCTTCGAGGTGATTCATAATGTTTGAATACAGTATATGCTCCAAAACCCTACTGCAAACCGACGTCAATGATATAGGTCTGTAGTTAAATGGATTACTCCTACTACCCTTCTTGAACACTGGTGCGACCTGCGCAATTTTCCAATCTGTAGGTACAGATCTATCGGTGAGCGAGCGGTTGTATATGAGTGCTAAGTAGGGAGCTATAGTATCAGCGTAATCTGAAAGGAACCTAATCGGTATACAATCTGTACCTGAAGACTTGCCCGTATCAAGCGATTTGAGTTGCTTCGCAACCCCTAAGGTATCTACTTCTAAGAAACTCATGCTAGCAGATGTTCGTGTTTCAAATTCTGGAATATTCCATTCGTCTTCCCTGGTGAAGGAATTTCGGAAAACTGCGTTCAATAACTCCGCTTTAGCGGCACAGTCGTCGATAACAGTACCATCGGCACTGCGCAGCGAAGGTATTGACTGCGTCTTGCCGCTTGTGTACTTTACATACGACCAGAATTTCTTCGGATTTTCTACCAAATTTCGAGACAATGTTTCGTTGTGGAACCTATTAAAGGCATCTCGCATCGAAGTACGTGCCAAATTTCGCGCGTCTGTAAATTTTAGCCCATCTTCAGGATCTCGCGTTCTTCTGAACTTCGCATGCTTTTTCCGTTGCCTCTGCAACAGCGTTCGGACCTTTTTTGTGTACCACGGGGGATCCGTTCCATCTCTTACCAATTTATGAGGTATGAATATCTCAATTGCTGTTGCTACTATATCTTTGAATTTGAGCCACATCTCGTCTACATTCGCATAGTCAGTTCGGAAGGAATGGAAATTGTCTTTTAGGAAGGCTTCTAGTGGCACTTTATCCGCTTTTTTAAATAAAATTATTTTGCGTTTGTTTCTGATGGATTTGGAAGAAATGGTATTGAGCCTAGCTACAATGACCTTGTGATCACTAATCCCTGTATCAGTCATGATGCTCTCTATCAGCTCTGGATTGTTTGTGGCCAAGAGGTCAAGTGTGTTTTCGCAACCATTTACAATTCGCGTGGGTTCGTGGACTAACTGCTCTAAATAATTTTCGGAGAATGCATTTAGGACAATCTCGGAAGACGTTTTCTGCCTACCACCGGTTTTGAACAAGTATTTTTGCCAACATACCGAGGGTAGGTTGAAGTCCCCACCAACTATAACCGTATGAGTGGGGTATTTATTTGTTACGAGACTCAAACTTTCTCTGAACTGTTCCGCAACTGTATCATCGGAGTCTAGTGCACTTTTATGAGTGCCATGAGCAAGGTTGGTGCTGATCAGCAGTTACTGACTCAGCTTGCTCTGTTCCTTCCCAAGGTATGATATGTAATGGATATAGTGCCCCGCCCCCCCCCCCCCCCCCCTCCCTACTTCTGGTTAGATGAAGATTAAATAGACGACAGAGTTGCAGCATGGGTTCGCCAAAGACAATATGGGGAGATCTTTCGATATCCACTTTATCTAATTATTACGATAATACTCCGTGACTTCCATCCACATAGGGGATGATGACCAATCGTAATCATAAATTCCATAGTAAGATCGAAGTGCTAGAAAGATGCAGATGACGTAAGTGCATCGGTATTGGATGTTATACGATATACTTCAGTGTATATGTTCGAGAATTAACAATGACTGAACATACTACACAGTCATCTATCTACAATTCCAATCTAGTATACGGTACTCGCAAAGTAGTGGAGAGGTGGTTTAGCTGCAACACAGATTTTTGGGAAGCATGCTGCCGTGTAAATGATTGGTGTTTAAATTACGGAAAATCTAATAAAATTGGAGAATAGCATAAAACGAAACAGTATATAAGAAAATAGAACCAGTCATAGGCACAATCAGGAAGAAACGCATCTCATTCTTTAGACATATGATGAGAACTCCAGAAAACAAAATTAGTACAAAAATAATTCCAAAATTGTGGAATATCAAGAGTGGCATAAAATGGATCACAGAAATTAAGGAAGATATAAAAGAACTTCAAATTACAGTAGATGACCTAAAAAACAAGACAGAGAAAACCAGAATACTGCAAAACCCGCAAACCAGACTACAAATGAAAATCAATAAAAGGAGTACAGGAAGAGTGGTCTCAGACGAAGAAAGAAAGAAAATATCTGAAAGAATGAAGAAATATTGGGCAGACAGAAGAGCAAAATACCTTCCATATAAGAATAGACTCTAATAATTATGTTACCTAAATATCATATTAAATTATTGTTGAACCAAATTGTATCCATGTGTAACAACTTGTTTAGAACTTTGTGTTTTTGACTAGAGTGGTCCAATGAAGGCCCTAAAATAAATAATAATAATAACATTGCTAAAATTTGTCAGAGTATCAACTGTGGTGCTTATTACAGTACATCGACCCGTATCAGTGGCGTCTTCATCCATCCCATCTATCCATTGGTACACTGTTGATTATCACATAATGAATGACAAACATGACTTGTTTCAGATGGAGAGAGTCTTGGTGGGAGCAACAAATTCCTGAGATGGCCAGCACGGAAACAGTGATCGCTTACTTTACTGCAACATGTAGAGTCAGTGCTCTTGGTCCCTTTGAAACAGAACACCAAGACACCTGCTACCTTGTCACTGTGGAAGGTGAGATTAAATGTAGATGTCATCACCTTTAAATGTCTGTTTGTAACACTCCATAATGACACAAACTCTTCCAATTTCCATATCTTGCGATGTCCTCCACACTTGTCAATAAGGAACAACTACTTTGTCTTTTATTTCAACTAGCATGTGTGTTGTGAGACCAATATAGTTTATACCATGCAATGTTCAGCTTTCTGTGATAGCCAATGGATTAAAATGTGTTAATGTCGGTTTGGCACCTGACATAGATACCTAAGTCATGGTAGAAAAACAAAGTGTGTGGCTGTGTACACAGCTGTAGTCATACACTGCTTAGATGTGTAGATGTGTTACAGCAAAAAGCAATGTATCAAACAATAATCGAATAACCCTCTCCTTGTGACTGATAATCGATGTGCTCTTCCTCCAGAACAGGTGACTAAATATTGCACAAGTCCATGGAAGCGATTTCGGTCACTGGTCGCTTGTCTAAGTGGACCAAAGCAAGTATATTTCATGGGTCACAACATATTGTCGATATCAACATGCACAGAGAGCGAGAGAGACACTGTCAATCAAGACTCTGTCACCATTACATTGTAATATTTCTAGTAATCATAGAGCATGATAAAGGAGATTAGGACGTATACAGAGTGATATGTATAGACATTCAATCGATATTGATGAATTGTAGGTGCTATGCTTTTGAATCACTGTGTACAATCCACGTTTACTATCCACTGTTGTGAATTTCCTCCTGTACATTAGTGTGCTATTTTTATCACTGTGGTAGCTCTCTACCTGTCAGCCTACTAACTAATGGAGCAGTGCTGTAGGAACGTGATGGAATTTTAGAGTGAATTATCAGGGATCTGTAACATGGTGGAAGAATCTCTTACTAGTCGAAAACAGGTGGATTCAAAAGACTGTAAGATTCATGAGAATACGACAGGTAAACGATACTCCTATGGAAGGGCAGTTGAGAGGTGAGCTCTATACCATTTCTTGTAAGAAGTGTGGGCAAACATATTACAAACTCTCACATACGACTCGCCAAGTGACTGCAATGAGAAATTCGGGGTTATTGCGAATGTTTCTACAGAGACACAATCAGCAGCAGACGGCTCATTTTTTCCTTTCTCGATAGATGAGAGACAAAATTCTTCTTTGAGTTTTGAGGACCTATAAAAGTTAAAACGCGTATCAGGACCAATTTCTTATATATTCGAAAGTGCCTGTTACAAAAGGGAAGAATCTAGATTTTGCATGGGAAATTCGAGATTTATGGTCAAAATCATCTCTATCTCGGATTTTTGTTAAACTGACAGTCTATGTCAGTGATGAAACTATTGTATGCATACCAGCAGCTGGTGCTTCTCTTTCATTGTGACCCAGTCAGAGGTGTTAGCCTAGCAAGACACGACTGAGAGGCTTAGCTTCGTCTCCAGTGACTGATGGTTTCTCGGCTGAATTGCTCTTCAGGTTCATAATACACGTGGTAGATGGCGCTGGGCTACACTGAGGTGACTGGATGTGGATGACCAGTTTTCTTTCTCATGTTCAGATAAGATAATGAACACCATATTCGTCAAAAATATTGTACTCTACACTTCCCATCTCTCTGTTGGCTAGGCTGCGACTAGCTACTCATAAATAGGTATACAGGTAAGTGTGTTTCGTTCTCAAATGATGTTGCAACAGGGCTCCTGTATGTAGTGGGCATAATGTTATAGGCGCAGTCGCTGACCTCCAGTGGTGGCATTGGTTTATCACCAACCTCCAGGGAGACCTGGTTCCCCTCCCCCAGCACACCCGACCCGAATCCAACACCACTCCCGATGTGGTCCTTGCCTCTCCTAGCCTCCTTGTGCACATCACTGCAGATGTCCTTTACCTCATTGGCAGTTATCATGCTCCCATTCTCCTCACTGTGTCTAATGGTCACCATCCCCAACTGGCTCCTCGCCCTGATGTCCCACTTTAACATGTCCATGATTAGTCCCATGTCAACTGGGATGCCTACCAGGACTCCATTCACATCCAGGTTGAAGGCCACAACCTTACCCTCCAATCTCCTGATGACATCTCTCGCAAAGCTGCCTTCCTGCACCTGACCTTGTCTGACGTCGTCGCCGCCCGTATCCCCACTAAAGCCATCGACCCTCACCGCGCCACCCTGCCTCCACAGACTGACCTTCTTCTTCGAGAGTCCCGCCGCCTCTACCGCTCTTTTCTCCACACTCGTGACCGAGACACACGCACCTGCCACAGGCAATTACAACGACACATCCACAACCTGCTTACTACGAAGAAACGCCGCGCCTGGCGCCAGACATGTTCACAACTCAACACCACGCTCCCAATAAACTCTTCCAAGTATTGGTTTGCTTTCCACCACCTTAATGGGAACCACCCCACCCCCCAAGTACCCTCTCCTCCTTGATGACCATCCCTTTCCTGACAACCTCAGTAAGGCCAACCACTTTGCCTCTCACCTCTCTGGTGTTTTTTCCATACCAGATGATCCCCAATTTGATTATTCCCGCTTCCCTGACGTCATCGACTGTACAAATTCTTCTGTTCCTCCCTTTGCTCCTAGCTTCCAGTACTTTGGGCCACACACCACAATCTGAACTTAACATTCCCATCACTACACAGGACATCAGCCTCACACTCCGCACTAAACGCAACATTGCTCCTGCCCACGTCATCCTTGCCACTGGCTTCTACCCCGACCTGTGGAAAACCTCCCATATCCTGATGTTCTCCAAACCCAACGAGCCTCCAGCTGATGCCTTTCCTATCGTCCTATGTGTCTCACATTGGTGTTCAGGAAGCTCTTGGAATCCATCCTTATCCGGCGCATCCATCAGCACCTCCACCAAAACCACCTCCTCCCTGACACCCAATGTGGCTTTCAACCTTCCTTCTCTGCCGATGACCAAACTCCTACACCTCACTCATCTACTCTCCGTCCATCTTTACTCCCGTCACTCCGACACTTATGTGTCCCTCAACCTGAAAACGGCTTACGACTGTGTCTGGCAACCAAGTCTCCTGTTTAAACTCCAAACCTACGCCCTTCCTGTCAACTACATCTGTCTGATGGCATCCTTCCTCTCCCGCCGCCCCTCCTGTGTTACCATCCATAATGCCAATTCCCACACCTTCTACCCCTCTGCAGGTGTGCCCCAGGGCCCTGTCCTCTCCCCTCTCCTCTACCTCCTGTACATGGCAGATTAACCCGACCCCCCTCCAGTACACCTCTTGCAGTATGCCAATGACACAGCATTCCTCGTCCTCGCTCCTACCCTCCAACAGTCCCAACGCCTTCTCCAGAATCACCTTGACCTCTTCGTGCTTGGTGTAACCAGTGCCTCCTGAAAATCAATCCTTCCAAGATCCAGGCAATCGTCATAGGAGTACCACTCACTCCTTCCGACTCCTGGATTTCTCCCTTATCGTCTGTGCCCGTCCTGTCTGCCTCTCCCCCACCCTCACTTACCTTGGCCTCACTGTTGACCGTCACCTCACCTGGGTCCCTCATCTCTGCTCCATCCAATCTAAAGCCCACAACAGCCTCCGACTCCTCAAACACCTCTCTGGCCAGACATGGGGGTTGCACCCCTTCTACCATCCTCCACACCCAGAAATCCTTAATACGTCCCATCCTCTGTTATACCAGTCCTTCCTGGGTATCTGCCCCCCTCCCCAAATTCTATAAGTCCCACCAGATCCTTGAGCGTCATGCACTCCTCCTTGCCTTCTGTATACACCTCCTGTCCTCCACGTGGATCCTCTATGACCTCATTCCTTTCCCCCACCTGCTCCTATTCCTCGTACATATCCGCATAGTCTACACCTCCCACTGCCTTGATCCCCCTCACCCCCTGGTTGCTCCTCTCCTCTCCCATACCCGCTCCCTGCCATGCCTTTACTGTTGTGTCCCCTCTACCCTCCATCTCTACACCATTCATTTCCTTACCCAAGGTGGCTTCTATTAACTCCCCCTCCCAGATGATGCCCTCTCTCCCTCCATTTATCCCTCCTATCAACTCTGATCCTCACTCCCTCCTTTCCCCTGTCCTTTCCCTTGGCTCCTTCTTCCCCCTTCCATCCTGTTTTCTCCATGCTTAACCTCTCCCTATCTCCCTTTTGTATTCCCCTCCTCTGCCTTCCCCACTCCCTGTCGCATCTGCCCAGCAACCCCCACCCTCTTATCGATACTCATCCTCCATCGACTCATTTCCCCCCTCTGCCCCTTTGTTTTTCCTCTCCTTCCCCCCTTTTCATTTTCGCATCATCTGTCCAGTTTATCCCCACCTGATCTCTGCTGTGGTATGCCAACTTTTTACTGCAGTGTTCAAGTGAATGTTCAGTGTTGTTCGTCTTTCCAAAGTGTTGTGAACAGAAACCATGCTGTCACTGGGTGTGAATTTTATGTCTTTTGCGAACTGAAACCTGTCTGTCGCTGTGTTTTTTAAATTGTCTGTCTATTATTTTACCTCTCTGCTTCATATGTATTTTATGAGAATCATCATCCTTTTTTCTACATTTTAGGTTCCACGATTTTTTCACCATTTTACCATTTAAGTCTCCGATTTTATTGCCTATTTTTATTATTTATTATTTTCGTCTTTTTAAAACAAAAGTCTGTATTCTGAAGAGCAGCATACTAAGCTGCTTCCTCCCCTCCCATGGCTACCACCCATTGGGATGACTTCCCCCCACTCTCCCTGCTATGACTGTCCCTGCTTCCCCCCACCCATGTCACCACCTGCTGCACCACTGTAGCCACCACAGAGCACCCACCCTCCCTTTAAAGTTCCTCCAGCTTACATGGGGGGCCTGCCTCCTAATCCAACCAGACCTTCACCCCTCCTCTCAGGCCACCCCCAGCAGAAAGCTCCCAAATGCCTGAGTGGTGACTGCACTTCTGTCCCCTCCTCCAAGTAACCATTACCTGCTCGTCTTCCCTCTAATCCCCCCATGGACACCACCCCTCCTCCTGCATCCCCAGCCTCTGGGCTGCATACATTTGTCATATCCAGCCCCAATCCTATATCCATCAATGCCCACACCCTCACCCTCGGAATATGAAACTGTATCCCATGTGCCCCACTGCCCAACTTACCCCTGCAGAGACTCTGTCCTCATCAAATCCATCTCTCCCTCTCTCCAGACTGATCTCCTCTGGAAACCTTCCTGCATCACCTTTGGCCCACATGTATCTCTCACACTTTTCCTTATCTGTTTCTCTCCCCATCAGCCCCAACCACCTCGTCATCCAACAACCCTCACCACGGTGATGACAAGACTGAGCCCTATGGTAACAGAAGCAGAGGTGTTGGTGGAATTAATACCAAACTCACCCTGGAAATTCACTCAGCGTGATGTATGTTTAACAACTCCATCCTAATGCATATGTTTACAGAGTCTGCTTCCTCCACAGATAACCTCCTCACTCACCCTGATTTTCAACTGCTGCCACGCTGCTGACCCCTCCCATTCCCCTCCTGAATCATACCGCTGCCAATGCTGTCTCCTCTACAACGACCACCTCACCCAAAACTGCAAAAACCCCCACCTGCCCCCATTGTAAATTCTGCCACTTCGCCAAACAGTGTCGTAATCTCACCTCTCCTCCTTCCTCCAAGGCTTGCAATGAACCCCACCCCACCTACTCCTCCAAATGTAAGGCCAAACACACTCCCACCAAGCCAGAGTTCGCGATTCCTGTTCACCATATCGATCAGCACAGCCATCCAAACAATTCACTCTGTCCTTCAAAAAATGGCTCTGAGCACTATGGGACTCAACTGCTGTGGTCATTAGTCCCCTAGAACTAAGAACTACTTAAACCTAACTAACCTAAGGACATCACACACATCCATGCCTGAGGCAGGATTCGAACCTGCGACCGTAGCAGCCGCACGGCTCCGGACTGCGCGCCTAGAACCGCGAGACCACCGCGGCCGGCACTCTGTCCTTCCCCTGCAGCCAAAGACCATCGTCCTCCAGAATATCCACCCCTCCCGAAGGCCCCACACTCTCCAGCAGATCTCTCTTGCTGCCTGTTCTTTCTTCCATTTGGCGGCCTTTGCCACATACTCCCACAACTAGGTCAACTTCACCTTCACCCACCTAGACAACCTTATTTAAGTCTCTCTCCTAATCCCTTCACTCCCACCCCCCTCTCCCCCTGGTGTGCCAACTGTATCGCTTCCTACACCTCGATATTTGCTCCTTCCCTACCTCTTCATGCATACCCTGTCCCAGAACCAAGCTGACTTCTTCATCCTTGATGAAACATTCCTCCAACCCGACCACATTGTTCACACCTCTCCCTACCTCCTTGACTGCACCAACAATCCCCCTCCCCAGACACAAGATGGGGTTACTATTGGCTACCTCAATCTTATCGCTGTCTAGTGACAACCCCTGGTCAATGACCTGACTGAACACCTCATCCTCAGCTTTTTTTTCCCTTCCTTCACTGTCACCTATGCCGCTATCTATTTCTGTCCCACAGCTCCTCTCCCATATGACTTCATTTCTTATGCAGACCTCAACATCCACAGCCATGACCCAACCAACCTTCACTCTCAGAAGTAACTCCACCTAGGATGTTGTCTCCACTGCCCCCAACTTCCTTGGTCAAATCACCATGGACATCCACAACCCCACTAGCAGTGATCACCTCCCAGTCCTTCTCGTCATCTCCTGTGCCTATCGCCGCTCTCCTGCCCCCATCCTGCTGCCCCTCTGAAGTCCATCCATGACTACTGCCTCACTGACTGGAATACCTACTAGGGATGCATGGTCCTTCCTCCAGCAGACCATCACTGATTCTGTCGAGGCACATGTTCCTATCAAACTTATCCAACCTCACCACCCAATTCTTTCTCCACAGGCCATCCTTCACCTCTGTGAATCCCATAGGATCTACTACTCCTTCCTCCACACCCATGACTGAGATACACCCCTCCACCACCAGTAATTATGATGATACGTCCAAACACTCTTAACAGCGGGGAAACACTGGGGCTGGTGCAAGGCGTGTACATGCCTCAACTCCACCCTCTCTGTCAACTCCTCCAAGTAGTGGCCAGCTTTCCATTACCATACTGGTAGCCATCCCACCTTGCATTATCCACTTCTCCACGACGACTACCCCTTTCCTAACTATCATGAAGGCTAACCATTTTGCTTTCCACCTTTCTGAGGTCTTCTCCATTCCTGACAATCCTCACTTTGATACTCCCTCTTCCCCAGCGTACTCGAACTATCCATTGTACCTGTCCCATCACTTGCTCTCAGTTTCCATAATTTGGGTTACCCCACTCACACAACAACACTCCCATTACTGCACACTACATTGAATTCATACTCAGCTCCAAATGCAGCACCAACCCTTGTCACAACAGTGGCACCTACAGCCACCACAAGAAATCCCCCCTCCTTCCTTTTTGCCCATACATTATTCAAGAAAGAGGAAAGGACAGAGTCTTGGGGGAAGCCTCCAATGGGATAGAAAGTACAGGAGTTGGTATTGTGGATAGTGACACAGGAGGGACGACAGGAGAGGAAGGAAGCAATGAGAAAGACAAAACTGATAGGAAGAGAGTAGTACTGGAGTTTAAAGAGGAGCCTGGGATGGTCATAGGCAACCCTGTATAATGTCCTCCTCACCAACGGATTTTACTATGACCTTTTGAAGACTTCCCACATCCTGTAGTTCCCAAATCTCAATAAACCACCTCTGACACTACTTCCTGTTGTCCCATGTGCCTCACCTCTGTGTTCAGTAAGATCTTAGAGTCCATCCTCTACTGCCATATTCATCACCACCTTAATCAACACCACCTCCTCCTCCTTACACAGTGTGGCTTCTGTCCCACCTTCTCAGTTAACAACCAGCTCCTTAACCTGACCAATCTCCTTTCCATCCAACTTCACACCCATCGCTCCACTATTTTCATTTCCCTCAACCCCCAGAACGCCTATGACCATGTCTGGCATCCCAGGCTCCTCTTTAAACTATGCTCTTCCTATTAAATTTGCCCATGCCATTGCTTCCTTCCCCTCCCATCATCCCTTCTATGTCACTAGCCAGAATACCAACTCCTGTACTTTTTATCACACTGCCTGTGTGCCCAAACGTTCTGTCCTTCCCCCCTCTCCTCTATCTCCTGTATACTGGAAATATGCCCAAACCTCCCCCACATGTTCACCTCTTCCAATCTGCTTGTGACACAGCCTTCTTGGCCCTTTATCCAACCCTTCAACAGACCCACCACACCCTTCAAACCCAAGTCGATTAGTTCCCCTCCTGGTGCAACCAGTGCCACCTTTGCATGACTCTTCCAAGACCAGGCAGTCATAATAGGTTGTATCATCTGCTCCTTCTGGCTCCACCATTTGTGGTTGTCCTATCCTCCTCACTCCTACTGTGAAATACATTGGCCTCACACTCAGCTATCACCTCACCTGCACTCCCTGTCTTCTTACAATCCAGCACAAAGACCACAATTGACTCCACCTCCTGCAACTCCCGTCTGGTCCGACAGGGGACTGCATCCTTCCACCACCCTTCATACCTACAAATCCTTTTTTATGCCAGCCTCATCTAGATTTCCGCCTCGCCCCGATTCTATAAATCCCTCCAAATCCATGAATGCCATGCGCTCCAACTCCACTTCTGTATCCACCTCCCACCTAAACACAGACCCTCCACGACCTCATCCCCTTCCCATCCCACGCCCGGGTTCCCGGGTTCGATTACCGGCGGGGTCAGGGATTTTCTCTTCCTCGTGAAGGCTGGGTGTTGTGTGCTGTCCTTAGGTTAGTTAGGGTTAAGTAGTTCTAAGTTCTAGGGGACTGATGACCATAGATGTTAAGTCCCATAGTGCTCAGAGCCATTTCCATTTCAACACCCTGTACATCGCCTGTAGGCTGGATCCCCACGTACCTGGTGTCTTCTGTCCTCTCTACCCCCAGCGCATTGCTACACCATTAATGTTGTGTCCCCCACTCTCTCCATCTCCACACCCTACACTTCCTTCCCCAGTGCAACTTCCAGCACCTACCCCTTTCAGAATAAGTTACACCACTAATTGCCTGAACCGCCCGTTTCTGAGCCAAAAATATCATTTTAGAATGGGAAGAGTTACCACAAACTATAATACCATACGACATAAGCGAATGAAAATAAGCAAAGTAGATTAATTTTCTTGTCTAACGATTTCTTATTTCATTTACCATTAGATTAGTAAAAATGGCATCATTAAGTCTTAGAACAAGATTTTGAACATGAGCTTTCCACGACAGTTTACTATCTATCTGAACACCTACAAATTTGAACGGTTCAGTTTCGCTTATTATATCCCCTCTGTGAAATTAAAACGTCGGATTTTGTTGAAATGTGTGTTAGAAACTGCAAAAACTGAGACTTACTGTGATTTAGCGTTAGTTTGTTTACTACAAACCATGAACTTATATCATGAGCTGCACTATTTGAAACCAAGCCAATGTTGCATACAACATCCTTTACTACCAAGCTAGTGTATTCAGCAAACCGAAATATTTTAGTTACCAATAATACTATATTGCATATCATTTACATGAATAAGAAACAGGAGTGGTCTCAACACTTATCCATGGGGCACCCACCATTTGACTGTACCCCACTCAGATGCCACATCACAGCCATTCTCAACAATGTGAATAATGACCTTTTGCTGTATGTTGCTAAAGTAAGAAGTCAACCAACTGTGAGCAACTCCCCATATTCGGTAATGGTCCAACTTATGGAGCAATGTTTTGTGATCAACACAATCAAACGCCTTATTTAAATCAAAAAATATGCCTAGCGTTCGAAACCTTTTGTTTAACCCATTCCAGTATCTCACAGGGAAAAGAGAATATAGCTTTTTCAATTGTTAAATGACTTCTAAAGCCGAACCGTATATTTGATATCAAATTGTGTGATATAAAATGATCAATTTTCCTTACATACACAGCCTTTTCAATAACTTTAGCAAACACTGATGGCATAGGATTAGGTCTAAAATTGTCTGCATTATCTCTTTCTCCCTTTTTATAAAGCAGCTTTACTACTGGGAACTTAAATTGTTCAGGAAACTGATCAGTCCTAAAGGAAAATTACAAATATAGCTAAATACAGGGCTATTCTGCTAGGCACCCCATCATATCCATCAGAGACCATGGTCTTCCGTGATTTAATTAATGACTCATCTACCCCTCGTCTGTATCACAGAGGAGCCTTTCAGACATCAATCTCGGAAAGGCATTTGCCAAGAGAGATGTATGATTCCCAGTAGAGACAAAATTTTTATTTAATTCACCAGCAATGCTCAGAAAATGATTGTTAAACATTGTACATATTTTTGATGTGTCAAAAAACAGAAATATTTTTACTAAGAACTGACTTTATATCGGCAACCTTGTGCTGGTGACCAGACACTTCGTTCCCAACCGACCATATGTTTTTTTTTTTTTATTTCATCCTGTGACTCAGCTATTCTATTTGCGTACCACATACTCTTTGCCTTCCTAATAACATTTTAAGCACTTTACAATACTGCTTGTAATGGGCTACTGTAGCTTGATTGTGACTACTTCTTACATTTTGATATAATTCCTGCTTTTGTTCTACATGAGATCCGTATCCCACTAGTCAGCCACCCAGGCTGCCTTTCACTGCTAGTACCCCGGCTAGAACGTTCTAATGGAAAGCAACCCTGAAAGAACATGAGAAATTTGTGAAGGAAATCATTATATTTGTCATGTATGTTATCGGCACTATAAATATCCTGCCACTCTTGTTCCTTGAGGAGGTTTAAGAAACCCTCTATTGCCATTAGATTAACTTTCCTACGTAGTTTGTAATTGTATGTGACATTTGTTTGAGTACAAAAGCAAGCCTTTTAGTGTTAAAATTTGTGTCTCATGGTCTGAAAGGTATTCACTCTTTTACTAACAGAATGACCATCTTAGTAATGAAGAATGAACAAAAATATTACTGTTCCCCTGCACCCTAGTTGGGAAAAACACAGTCTGCAACAGATCATAAATTTAGAAGATCTACCACCATTACATAAAAAAATTAAGTTGAAGTCACCACATATAACTAAATTTTGGTGAATCAAGAACCCTCTCTAGCTTGAGCAGAAATGCTCTGAAGTCAGCATTAGGGGATCTATAAACAACAACAATTAGAAGTTTAGTTTCACTAAGCTCAGCTGTCCCTTCAACACATTCAAATATCTGTTCAGTACAGTGCCGTGATACGTCTATGGACTCAAACAGAATACCTTTTATACTTTTTGAGATGTCCCCAGATAGCACAGTCTTACTATCTCTGTAGCAAAGGAGTACTTGCAACTTCGAGTAGGTGGAAGACTGAAAATCGATGCCTTAGTTCTTAAGCGTGCTTTCACTTTATTATGGAAAATGACTAGGGTCTTGATGTCGCCTGCAACATAATGTCCCCTTTAGACACTGTTTTACAGGGAAGAATAGCTGGTCACATCCGTACAGGTAAGGCAAAGATTGTTGTTTCGGCAAACCTATACAAAATGCTATCTGTAGGTTATAGCACAATTTTCTCGTTACAGAGAATGTTATTCGTAAACCGTGATAAAGTCGGCCAGGGGTATGCACTTCATATCAGGACCACTGTCTAGTCTTAAATGCCTGCTGGATTTCAACAGTATCCACCTTAATAGTTACAGCTTCGCGAAAAATAAAGAATCATCTGGTTTTGTTGGCTGGAAAGCCACGAAGAGCACCTCAGGCACCTCATCGGAAAGGGTTCTCATTCTCAGGGCGCAATGGTTCCTTTTCAGGTGATGTGTGAGAACTGGATATCAAATATATATCGATTAGACCACACAGTAATGTTAATCCAAGAAAATCGCCAAACAGCAGTATGTTTTATTTTGAGTACTAGTTTCGGCATATCAATGTGCCATCTCCAGTCCCCATATGCTCATCAACTATAGACATTAAGATGTATCGATATTGGTACAGTGGAGCCATCAGTATCTGGATACCGTGAACTCGTATTCGAGTGCTTCCTTCAATCCTCGTCAAGTCTTCGAAGGAAGCATTCGAATATACATTCACGATATCCAGATACTGATGGTTCCAGTACATCAATGTCTATATATTGAATGTGCCTACCTGCAGTCCATGTGGGGCCTGAAGATGGCATACTGAAATGCCGAAACTGGTTGTCAAAATGAAATGAAAGAAATTTTCAATGTGTATGGCTGTCCCACATCCACAATGGATCAACAGAAATCATGTGTATATCGAGTGGTATCATATTTGTGTTGAATGATACTATGAGAAAAAAGTGAAACCAGGTGCCCATACACATCCTACTCCTCTCTAACAGCATTAAAGGCAGTATTGAACTTTACTTCCCCATCCGACTGACAGATCGCCGTCAACAGTGTCACAAGCTCTCACTTTGTAAGGCACTGCCGAGAGTTTTGGAATTTAATCCAAGGTATTGGCGATACTTCTGGACATCAAAAACCTTAAGCTTCCACCTTTTCCCGCTAGATACAGGCGGTGTATATTTATTCCACCACCAGGGTTTGAGTCTGTGACCTCTGAGCCGAAAGCCACCGTTGAGACTCGCATTAGCGAGCGACCTCGTTGACATCGTTGTGCACAGTTTTCAAAAAACCAGTGTGTCGAGGAATCAATTTGTTGACCGTAAGCCACACTTGCGGCAGAGCTTGTTCCACCCATGGCAGAACTATGGCGGTTAAGTTTATTTTGGAGCCAGAACACCGAAGGTGACTCGCGAATGAGTGCACTAACATATAGACAACTACCGTAGCAGTTTAGTACATTTCTCTTTATTCATTTGTCTGGAGGGAAAGCGATAGTGATATCCATAACGTCATGAAAAAGAGATCTGATGGTGGTAGTGGTATCTTGACGAAGGGAGAAATTATGTCACATACGAGCTTGCAGCTTATATCTCCGTTGCTGGTCAAAGAACTGCTATTAATGGGCAGATACGCAGGAATAATGTACCTCATTCAGGTAGCGACGCTTAAGAGCTGTAGACAACTAAGATTTACTCTTAGTGCACTAATTCCGTCTGCATTATTTGACTCAAGTACGTGAAAGTTTAGTAGGATAAATAATCCACAGCAAGGCCTGAGTCATGTTCGCTGTAAAACGAGCCGTAGCCTATCAGTAACGCTGAGCAGCCTCATAGTCTGCATATAGTGTAGAACAAAAGCAAAGTGGTGCTCTTCGTTTACTGAAAACTTAACTTTGATCGGAAGTAAGTGGGAGCTCACGCTACACGATGCAAAGTCCAGACTAGCTGGTACATCAAACAAAAAAGCAATCAACTTCCAATGAAAATTACATACACCATCTGAGTGCGAAACAGAATGACTCAGATTAAAATGTTAGCCCTGACTACTGCTAATCTTTATCTTTAGTCCAGCAAACAATCGCTGTACCAGAAATGTTATTGTAGTTGAGCAGCAAATGAACACAAAAATTAACGCATCTGACTTTCTGATAAAAGTGCTTGAAAATTCACAAGATGGCACTTTACTGAAATCTTTTACTGATATTGAGCCTCTGGACTGTTACTGATATTATTTCAATTAAAAAAAAACACTCTGAAAGTGACTGTATCTTACAGTTGGTAATTACATTTGTTGGCCTAACTGTGCGCACGCAATACTCGTCTGTTCTGCAACTTGTTGCTGTTAGCAATAATGATGTGACTGTAAAAAATCAGATTTCATTTGTCGTACTTGTGATGTGCAATGGAAGACGGGATCTCATCAGTTTTCATAAAATGCTTCTCAATACACAACTCTCAATGTGCATTGCGAGTGTGCAAACAGTCATGAAAATAAAAATGGGAATGGGAAACTAATCTTAATTACTGATAAATGAGGACAAAGGTTCCATGTTTCACTGTGCTTCATTAAGCCATAGCAACAGTACACCTTTTTTTTACAGTTTTCACACCCAGACAAGTTCGCAAAATATTTCTTAATATCTCTCCTGTCCACAACTTCCTTCCTTGGTACTTGTTTCAGTTATAAAGTAAGGACATGAGCTTGATTACAGTAATCTCATTTGCTCAATCGCTTTCCTCAAAACGTATTATTACTAAATGCTTTTTAAATAACGCTGTCTCCACTATACGGTAGGCCAGCTTCCTTCCTTTTAAAACGAAGTACATTGTCAGATTATTCAAGACGCATTGCTGCTTCTCTCTAACTTACTCTGACCATCTCTGGTCTCAAACACAGTCTTACGAAGAATATTGTTATATCGATACTATAGAAGTTGAGTAGATTTATCAAATGTGTTCAATGTACGTTCATGGTCAAAACTTCCTGAAAATCGTCATGACGAATAGGACAGCCCCATTTCACCATTCGTTTAGTTGTTTCGCCTTTCGTGTAACATAAAGCGGTCAGCCTGAGCATCGTGTGTTATTTCACCTCATACATTGCCAAGCTCACATTTAGATTTGTGGTGGGTTTTATGTACTTTATTTTACGTCACTTGAATCCATAATGTATCATACATGTATTAGGACGATTTATTATCATATTTTATATTACCATTAATTTTTATCATTGTTTCTACTGTTGTTTATCCCTTGTTGATTCATTTTGCCAATATAACATTTCCTTCTTACCTAAAACTTCACATATTTTTATATGTCCGAGAGTTATCTAGCTATTGTAGTCTGTTATCCCTTTATTTAATTACTTTAAGCTCTCGGATTACTCAGTTCAAGTTTACCACATCTTCGCTAATAACATTATTTTACTGCCTTATACATCGATGGCGAATGCTCCACACCGTGTTTCCAGATCTCAAGCGTAACTTTTCTCTCAGTCGTGGATGGCGTTGCTAGTTTGCAGCTGCCAGACGGCGTATAGTTTCCGTCTAAGAGTCAACGATTTGGAGCCCTGGCACTAACTGGCTGATCGCTTATTATGCATGACCAAATACAGCAGTTTCATATACCTGAAGATGGGATTTTAACATCTCTAGTTTGGTCGTGAACTGAAGTTATCTTTAGTTCAATTAAAGAGGATCTCTTTTATACTAATTAATTATCAGAATATATCCCATCACGTAACTGAAAAAAATTGTTGATCGGAAACGTACAATGTTATATTATCTTTCAGTGGAATAAAGTACATAATTTCTAACGCCTAGCCTCCTGGTCGCTCAGAAGGCAGATCTAGGTGCCTACTACGAGGCAAATCTCAACTATCATCAGCCACTGAATTTTATCCACTCCTCAGATGAACTTCCAAAAATGGCCACCAAGGTTACTGATTACTGAGAAAAGGAACACTATAGTGTGTAGGATCTCACAATAATTTGACTGGTAGTCGACAATGTTTCTGGATGCCCAAGGGTTACATAAGGCGTTATTTAAAATTTACGTTAGGAGAGGTGAAGAGATAACCTTCGCTTTGCCTATACATCCGATCTATTGACAACTGTAGGCGTCATTACATCCCTTGATGAAGGCAAAAGAATTGTTATACACAGTCACAAACTTAGCACTTCTAAATCTTAATCTGCAGCACTTTGCTAGAGCTCTTTCAAAGAAGCCCCTGTTCGAAGTCCGTCTGTTTGTTAAGTAGTGGTGCCCCTTATAATAAGAAGAGAATAAATTTCCAACTTCTCTGGGCAAGCGATCTTTGTGCAATATGTATAAGTTAGTCGTTGTGTCTTGAGTGGTATCCTACTCATTATACATTTTATTAAAATCAGTGTTAACACTGTCCTGTTAGATCTGTAAAGATCACGTCGTCTGGCTAATAAACCCAGTACTGCAGTCGCAACTTCCTAGTTTAGACAAAACTCGATTAATTTATAAAAGTACGTGTGTTGAGCCACTGCCAGTACTGCTTAAAGTTTGCGTTCTGACTTGCATACTGATGTCAGATTTGTGGATACTAGTGCAATTGAACAGTCAATATGTGAAGTCGCTTATATCCAAACAGCGTTTAGTTTTGTTTGCCGGACATGTCATGAAAATGCAATTTACTGGTGCACATACACGAGGAGGACGGCAAAGTAGTCGGCACGCGCTCTAAATGTCAGAAGACGTCTTTACCTCACAGGCTGACATGGCTGTTTGCTGGCTGTTGCTGTGTGCTGTGTCAGATAGCTTGCCAAATGATGTCAAGGCAAATGGCTGCGCTGTGAGCATAATGAATTAGGGGGCCGGGCCGAGGCGGTGCAAGGGGTACTGCCCACGCGCGGCGCCGCGCTGATGTATGCCAAGCGATCTGGAGGAACTCTCGTCTCCGCGTCTACTGGCTTATTTGCACTTACCGTCCTTACTGCCCAGATGGCAGGCAGTCACCTCCAGGTACCTCATTGTTGCAAGAGAAGCAAGTCCCTACTGAAGTAAGCGGAAGTGCCACTCCAGGAAGACACAAAACGGGACATGCCTTTCTGGCCATTAAAATTTCAATATCATGAAGACGCATGCAGTAAACATCACATTCGAATGACATGTGCAACATGCTTCCCTTAAAAAAATGATTAGCATTTTAGTGCACCTGCACAAAGCCGGCAACAGTAATGTCGTCTACTTGCTGTGCCAAGTGTACAATCAAAGATCAATCACATTAGATGGTGTTCCTAATTATGAATTAGAGAAAAGTAATTGCATCTAATACCAGACACAAGAAATTCAGTAGACACACAAAAGGATAACATTATAGTAGTAAGATAGTGTGAAGAATGATTCCCTCGAACGGCCCACCCCTCCCTTCCCAGAGAGAGGAAAGACAGGAGCTAAAAGAAAAGCACAGTACCACGAAATCGTCTTTATCGGCTCACTGTCGACTGCGACGCCTACAGTTGGTAGCAGTGTCGGAGCACTGCGAAAGTTAAGCATTCACTTCATTCTGTTGTACACATAAAAGATGGGAGAAGTGTAGAGAGGGTCTGGAAGGAGTACACAGTGGGCTTATACAAGGGAGATGATTTTGAAGGCAGTAACATAGAAAGAAGAGAGGACACAGGTGAAGATGATATACGAGATATGATGCTGCGAGAATGATTTGACAGATCACCGAAGTCGAAAGAAGCCCACTGGAGTAGATGATATTCCATCATAGCTACTGTTAGACTTGGGAGAGTCAGTCAAGAAAAAACTCTTCCATTTGGTGACCAGGATGTATGAGACAGGTAAAATATCCTCAGACTTCAAGAAGAATGTAATAATAGCAATTTCAAAGAAAGCAGGTGTTGACAGGTGTGATTATTATAATTTTAATAAGTCATAGCTGCATAGTCACAAAATACTAACACGAATTCTTTACGGAAGAATGGAAAACAGTTTGGATTCCGGGGAAATGTATAAACAGTTATTTTACTTCCTAAATAGAAAAACACCTTTACTACTTTAAGTGTCTCATTTCCTAATCTAATTCCCTCAGCATCACCTGATTTAATTTGACTACACTCCATTATCCTCGTTTTGCTTATGTTGATGTTCATCATATATACTCCTTTCAAGACACTGTCCATTCCGTTCAACAGCTCTTCCAGGTCCTTCGCTGTCTCTGACAGAATTACAATGTCATCGCGAACCTCAAAGTTTTTACTTCTTCTCCATGAATTTTAATACCTACTCCGAATTTTTCTTTTGTTTCCTTTACTGCTTCCTCAATATACAGATTGAATAACATCGGGGAGAGGCTACAACCCTGTCTCACTCCTTTGCCAACCACTGCTTCCCTTTCATGCCCCTCGACTCTTATGACTGCCATCTGGTTTCTGTACAAATTGTAAATTGCCTTTCGCTCCCTGCATTTCACCCCTGTCACCTTCAGAATTTGAAAGAGAGTATTCCAGTCAACATTGTCAAAAGTTTTCTCCAAGTCTACAAATGCTAGAAGCGTAGGTTTGCCTTTTCTTAATCTTTTTTCTAAGATAAGTCGTAAGGTCAGTATTGCCTCACGCGTTCCAACATTTCTACGGAATCCAAACTGATCCTCCCGGAGGTCCGCATCTACCAGTTTTTCCATTCGTCTGTAAAGAATTCGTGTTAGTATTTTGCAGCTGTGGCTTATTAAACTGATAGTTCGGTAATTTTCACATCTGTCAGCACCTCTTTTTTCTTTGGGATTGGAATTATTATATTCTTCTTGAAGTCTGAAGGTATTTCGCCTGTCCCATACATCTTGCTCACCATCTGGTAGAGTTTTGTCATGACTGGCTCTCCCAAGGCCGTCAGTAGTTCTAATGGAATGTTGTCTACTCCCGGGGCCTTGTTTCGACTCAGGTCTTTCAGTGCTCTGTCAAACTCTTCACGCAATATCTTATCTCCCATTTCATCTTCATCTACATCCTCTTCCATTTCCATAACATTGTCCTCAAGTACATCGCCCTTGTATAAACCCTCTATATATTCCTTCCGCCTTTCTGTCTTCCCTTCTTTGCTTAGAACTGGGTTACCATCTGAGCTCTTGATATTCAGACAAGTGGTTCTCTTCTCTCTAAAGGTCTCTTTAATTTTCCTGTAGGCAGTATCTATCTTACCGTTACTAACCAAGTAGTTATCCGACGTAAAAGAAAGGTGGAAGGCGTGTTTCTATCTTCGAAAGATGTCTATTCAAATTTCATGTCAGTCATATAAGAGCGACTCTAGTAGCGCCACTATGAGGATGCAAATCAGATATCCTTTGAATACACGCTGTAACGGTCGTGAGTGTTAGTTGCCTTTGAGACTGCACATGGTCAGGTGCTGTTAGTCAAGAATGCCTTTCAAGCGACATCGACGTCATTATCAATATCTCATTGAGTCTTAACGAGTTCGTGTATTAGGGCTACAAGAAGTTGGATATTCCTTTTGCGACAGTGCAGAAATACGTGGTAGGAATGTAACCACCGTACATGATTGCTGGTAGTGGTGGTCACAAGAATGTACGGTCGCAAGAAGACCTGATTCCGAACTTCCAAGCGACACTACCGATAGGGAAGATCATCGTATGGCTCTGGCGCATCGTAAATCGTCTGCAGCAGCAGTTCGAGCACCAATTGGAACTATAGTGATACAACGAACTGTTACAAATGGTTAAACTCAAGGACAGCGCCGAGACAGACACCTTGTAGCCTGCATTCCACTGATTGGACACGACCACCATTTACGACTTTAGTGGTGTTAAGTGAGAGCTCAGTGCAGGGCAGGATGTAGGTCTGTTGTGTTTTCTTGTGAAAGCTGGCGCTGCTTCGATGCTAGTGATGACTGTGTGTTGCCACACAGACACACCATACGGTAATGCCTAGAGTTGCCGTATGGTCTGGGGTGCGATTTCGTACGACAGCAGGAGCACTCTCGTGGTTATCCCAGGTACCTTGACTGCAGATTTCTAAGTCAGTCTGGTGATTGTTCATGGACAGTGTTCCTGGGGGTGTTTTCCAACTGGATAACGTTCGCCCACATATCGCTGTTGTAAACCAACATGCTCTGCAGAGCGTCGATGGCTTGACTTGCTCGATCACCAGCTCTGTCTCCAATCGAGAACACATAGGACGGCACTGGATGACAACTCCAGCGTCAACCGCAGTCACCATTAACTGGCCCATCCCACAAAATGAGACCCAGCACCACTACAATGCAATGCATTGACCGTTCTGGCGGTTACGCCATTCGATACACTTGCACCATGAGACACTAATAAGTTTGGCTGGAGCGAAATTTCACTGTTAAATGACTACTCGCGTTTCAAGCCTACATAAAAACTCGAACATCCCCATTTCTCTTTTCCTACATCATTTTGCTTTCTTCGTCAATAACAGCACACTAGCCATACAACTAATTAAATTTATACATTGCGTCTTTGCTTATCGGACGTAAACAACGTATCGAGCAAAATATATGATCAGATTTTTAGTGTTAACGAAAATAAATAATAATGCGAAGTTCGTAGGACTGGCGTACTATAAGGTTCTCTCGTGTTCTCTTCCGTTATCTGAAGTGCAATTGCTTGTTCACAGGTGAAACTGGACGGCAGTGAACACTTACAAATTGTCTGCGGCAGTTCATTTGCCTGTGGTCGTTTCACTTTGCTCCTGTCTATGCGAGACACCAAGTTTGGGGAATCGTCTTTGAGGATGCTTGCATTACATATGCCTCACATTTTTGCTGCCATTGTACTCCCGGGTTGCCTTCGTGGGTCACACTGGAAAGTTCCAAGACAGTTTTACGATCAACCAGACCGGCGGTGTCGTAGCGATTCTGGAAGTAACATCGTTTACCCACAGCCCCAACAGCACCTGTTGTGTCGAGATTTACCTCAATGTAAATCCGTTGGCAACGATTACACATTATCTCTACCTCACACTTCTCGTTATAGGCATAAACCTGTGGGATTCAATAATCCACAGAAGTAATTATGAAGGGCAAACCTCATACGGTCTGTCCAGTACATTCGTCTTTGCCATGAAGTGCTCTGAGCATCAAGGTCCAGGCACTTGAATGTGACCACCACCTATGTTCGATATCAGTGCGCAGTAACCACTCACAAACTGCAGGTGGGAGAACAAGTGTTGGAGGCGACATAAAACGTGTCGAATGGCACGCGAAGGAACACTGCAGTCGTCGCCGTAATGCGGGAGCGGAGTGATTTATCCAACGTCCAAAAGGCCATGATCATTGGCCTTCGGTAAAGGGTGCAAGCATTTACGAAACGGCTAAATTTGTAAACTGTTCGCTTGCCGCCTTTCTTAGGCGTAACGAGCGCGGAAAAATGGCGCTATCCAAAACCGATGTCCGGGCAACCCGAAAGCACTACGGGCATAGACGACAGGTGTAAACGACGGCTGCGGAAATGTGTACGGGAGGCTATAAGTGCAACGGATGAGCGACTGACAACCTAGATGAATCAAGGGGCTACCAACAAGTGTCTTCTCAACGACCGTTTAGGGAACGTTGCTCTGTATAGCCTCTGCAGCAGGCACCTGGTTCATGTACCCATGCTGACCGCAACCCATTTGGCGATCAAGGCTAGAAATTGTACGCCGGTATCGCAACTGGACGTCCACTGGATGACGATAGGTGATCTTTTCAGGCACATCACATTTTATGCTCCATGCGACAAATGGCCGTGGGCGTGTGTGGCGTGGACCGTCTAAAAGACAAACACTTAACAGCAACTACGGCCTGAGGAATGTTTTCGTAGCAGCCCTGGGTGACATCGCCATTCTCGAAGGCACACTGGAGCAACACAAGCACACATCCATTCTTGGTGACCATTTCCTTCTTCACATGGAGTTTGTTTTTCCTAAGGGCGATGGAATCCACCAGAAGGACAATGCAACGTGTCACACAGCCTTCAGCATACGTGCGTGGTTCGAAGAACACCAGGATGAATTTACCGTACTGGCCCAGCCACCAAACTCCATTCATTTAAACTCAACCTAAAGTGCGCGTCACTTATGACGAAGGCCGAGTTTAGGTTCGTTCTGCGCACTGACTTCACAAAACACAGTCAGCTAATGAACAGAGAACGACGTTGCCACAGCCCGACTGCAGTGCAAAGCACGGACGAGTGTCTTCAATTTTAGAAACGTTCAGTCATAAATAAAGTAATTGAACAAAAGCAATGTCTTGATAGCAGACTTTCTTTTATAGAAAGTTCGGAAAAAGCATTCTTTATACCAGCTGCATCATATTCTATTAGTTAATTAAACCAAACAAGCAATAAGCCTCCTAATTCAGGCGATAGCAAGGAAAGGTGTTTGTATCATTCTCACTAACCGCTTTCTCGCAATAAAGAGCAGCGATAATTGTTTATTTCCTATAGTATTTCGACGAAACGTAAGTAATTCATAATCATACTAACAGTGTTTGTCGGTATTTTGAAGTCCTCCAGGATATGTATTGAACGATGAGCTGTGTTAGTGTAAGAGTTAAAGTGTTTGATTGCTAAGCAAAAGGTCCAAAGCTCAACCCTTATTCGATGCTTAATATTTTCTTTATTTAAAAACAATATAGAAGTGTCTTACTTCATGAATTTTATTCCTTTGAATGTAATTTTTTGAAATTTCTAGTGACAACTAAAATTGACCATACAGAAAGTATACGCTATGGACTTTTACCTCTGCAAACTTTTCAAAATTTCGTGGAATGATTTACTACATCTAATGCTGCACAATAACTGCGCTGAACATCGCAACAAAATTAAGTCATTTATGGGGGGAAGGTGTCAGTCAAGAAGATATGTAAAAATCAAATTTTTGGGCCAGATAGTTTTTGTGAAATAGAATGATAAAGTGTGTCAAAGCAGTCGAAACACTGTGTGTCTACACAGGTGAGTAGTGCAATGATGACAAAATCGCGCACATCGCGGAATGCGGGGAGCACGTCTCTGTAGCAGCGAAAGGCTTAATGCGGCCGTGGTGGCTTTACTTCATGAAATGCGCGCTCCCCCGTAAACGTAAATTTTGCGAACTATACTATGGCGCTGCTTCTCTTAGCGCGTACGACTGGCAACGCAGCAGTCTCCCGCGTCTGGGCGGGCATGTGCGAACCGCCAAGATAAAAGAATTGAACTATAGGATCTGGTAGCGCCGTGGATCCTCAATCGAGAAACATAGCCCAGCTGGGCACGGCACTGGAGTAAGCATGACTTCACAACCCTATCGTCACCTTCCAGAACCTCATTGTCTGTCTTCGCGCACGTCTGGCAACAGTCCTTGCTGCAACAGATGGTTATTCGGGCTTTGGACAGGCGGTCACATTAACGTGACTGAACAATGTATTATAATGGCCAGACGCTCAAACGATTACCCCGTGACACATTATTGTGGTATCCTCTGGAAGCGAAGTTTCTTAATCTTCCTCACGCCAGATATATAGAGGATAAATCGGTGATAATAGTTTTCACGTGCTGAGAACAAACCATTGATCAAAATTTAGTGCTAGTGACGTCTAGTGCAGGGATCTGGTGCCATGAATCAGCTGGCAATTTCAGTGGTTAGTAGAAATAACCGTGATGAAGAGTTGGCTTCTCTCCTTCGTCAATGTGGATTTGTGAAGATGATGTGGGATTCATAGGACAAACAGCTCTAAGGTTATGGAACTCAGCACTCATTAACATCAAATAGGGAAGACCGGAGTGCATTACGCACGTTTCATTTCGGTATTCTTTAAATTTTAATGTTTAGATTCAGCATGTTCAAAATTAGTACCTTTGCATGGCCATCTTTCGCAGCAGCTGTTAAAATCAATTATTATTTGTTTCACCGTCTTGATATTACTGGAATTTAATTAAAGACAGTTTTCGCTTCTATTTATGAAGCCTCTTCCGTTGTTATTCTGCAAATGGGATCCAAATATTTGTACATTTTTGGTTGTTTGAGATTTAAAACAGTGTTTCGTTTATAAGGTTTGATCGCAAGTTACTTACGGAGCTTATTTAAATGATCTCCAAACCACTGTTTCTTCCCTCGTTGTTAGCAGAGGCTGATGTTCAAAGACTTCGTTTCACGTATATATATGGCAATTTTTCCCCTTCTGCAGTATTTCTTGCCCTGCATTCGGGTTATTTACACTTCATCTTTGTAAATCGAATTAAAGTTATGTGTGTTTTCTCATTCTGCACAGCATTGCAGTGTTCATGTCCGTTCGTTTGTTTTCTTGCACGTTGTGAGCATTGCCAAGGTTGTGAAACAACATTTTTTAAAAAAATCATGTGTATGTTTATGTGTGTGTGTGTGTGTGTGTGTGTGTGTGTGTGTGTGTGTAAGAGGGGGAGTTGGAGGGGGATATTAGAATATTTATTACTGGTCGTTTGTTTTCGTGCAGGTTGTGAGAGTTGCAAACTTGTGAGACTACTTTTTTCCGATAGATGAACCAACCAATAAAACTGAACAGTCACACGCAGACATTAATTGTGTTTACGATAAGATAAATTTTGGAACAGAGAAAGAGCAGCAGAGTTTAATTTCTTCGACATCACCATAAAGATTCAAAACAACCAGCACACATTTGACATATACTGAAAACCGAGAGCAACAGAAGCTGTTATACATGAGGCATCACAACACCGTAGTTCCCAAAGGCAGCCAGCATATAGATATTTGCTCCACAGATTAAATAAACACTGCATCATTAGATACAAACAATTACCAAAAAATACATACCATAATACACGTAGACACAAACAATGGATACAAAGGAATTTAAGTAACAAAGCTGAACAATGAAATCAAGAAAGAGCAAATAACAAACACTCAGCAGCCACTAACACACGGACAGAATCCCACACAAACAAACAAACAAAATACAAGAAACAAAACAACACAAAGTGAGAAATAAAAGAGAAAACAAAATATTTTACACAATGACATACAACCACAAATCCACACAGAGAATATCCAATATTTTCAAAATACAAGGCATAAAAAAAATCCACCAAACCAACAATTCGATTCAAAACTACCTCCCAAAAACAACAGGAATAACTGATCTACATCATAAACCAAGAATATAACAATCGAAATGCAACAGAAGTGGTGGAACGTATGTGGGTCAAACCAGGGGGACATTTAGCACCCGATCCAAAGAACATGTAAGAGCTTGGAAGTATAGGACAAATCACTCAACATTTGCAGAATACTTACGCGAACACTAACATAAAATTACCACCAGAGACGCGGTCATGGAAATCATAAGGATAAAAAGCAACAAAAAGCACCTCTTCTCCTTACAAGAAAACTACCACACTCAAATAGCCATAACAGAAAAGAAACAGCTCATAAGTGATCATAAAAACCTGGCAAACAACACACTCCTTAAACAGACTGACCACTTAATATTACATTAAATATACACATATAACAACGGGCTCCATTTACCACTATCATCCCCTCCCAGGCGCCGCCCTATATCACCATCCAACCCACCCCGAAAAAATTGTAAAAGAAATAATAAAAATGAACCACAACAAACTATTACCCCCACTCCCTAAAGCCTCCCCCCGTATCTCCTTTCACATCTCTGCCAAACACACAAGACATGTTTACGAATTTACACTAACACACACATACACACACATACACTCATTCATACACACCATCTGCTCTCTCTCTCTCTCTCTCTCTCTCTCTCTCTCTGTCTGTCTGTCCCTCCCTCCCCCATCCTCTCCCCCTCTCCATCTTACACACACAAACACACACACATACACAAGATTTGAAAAATGTAGTTTCACAAGTTGGCAATACTCACAACGTCCACGAAAACAATCGAATGGACATTAACACTGTAATACTGTGCAGAATGAGTAAACTTTAGTTCGATTTACAAAGATGAAGTGTAAATAACCCAAATGCAGCGCAAGAAATACTGCAGAATGGCGAAAAATGCCAAGTATACATCTGAAACAAAGCCTTCCGACATCAACAGGTGCTTGTAAAGAGGGAAGAATCAGAGGTCTCGAGAATGTGTAAAGAAACACCGTAAATAACTCGTACTCCAACTTCATAAAGAAAACGCTGTTTAAATGAAAATATTCAAAAATGTACAGACATTTGTATCTAATTTGCAGAATAACAACGGAAGATGCCTTATGGACAAAAGCGAAACGCTTCTTGTTTAAAATTATCTTTAATTAAACTGCAGTAAGCTCAAAATTTAAAACCAATAGTAAATATAACTTCATGTATATAACTGCACCTCAGCATTACTTCTAAGACTGCAAAATAATTTTATGTAGGCTCAAACTGAATGCGTGAATGTGACCCTGGATGGAGCAGGTTTAGGCACCTGTGGGGCACCTTTATGCATATCATAGGTCACAATAAAGTGCATATAAAACACACTACTTTTCATAGTATGTGTTGTTGGCAGTGACCAAAATTATGATCTTACGCCAATAAACATGCAAAACACAACAAAGTCTTAGCAGTAAACAAATATTTTGTTGAACTTACACCATTAGCATCACACGGCTACAAAGAAGTTTGAATGTTAATTAGAGGTCGATTCATCTTCATTGTCCAAGTTGCAGTTTATGCACATATAAAATGTTTCCTGTGGCACATCCGTCGTGAGCCCACCTTTTACGTCTGAGAGACCGGGCTCATTATTGATTACTTTTTCACTTGTATCATCGTTTCAAGCAGTAAATACAAAAGCAGTTTCCATCCTCTTCATCAGAGAGCTGCAGGTTATAAGACAAAAGAAGAAGAACTGCACGGGATATCGTTTGGGACGGGAGTACTTGCTAACAGTCTGTTGGAATGGACGATATATTCACAGTTTCTGAGAGGGGATTGAGAGAAACGGGTAGATACAAGACGTTAGACGATGTTAAGGGAAGTGGAAATCACGCCGATCTGAAAAGGATACCAGAAGACAGGACAACAAGGCAAGTTTCCGTGTACAAACCTACCTTTGAGCAGAACACTAATGACGACATCAAACGTATGCCTGTCCGAATTTTTCTACGTAAACGTGCCCCAATAGATCTGCGTAATGTTGCCCCATCTTGGTTCTTGAATTAATTTCGAAGCAACGGTAGTAACTTTCAGGCTTTCACATTGCACAAATGTAACTCGTAATGCAGAATAATCTCCTGTAAACGAACATACATTTATCTATTCCCAGTTTTAAAAGATAGCTTCCAAGGAGTTACGAGAGATGAGTAACAAAATTTACTCACCCTGCACAAAAACACATACATGTCTTTCGCGCTAAGTTCTCCCCTCAAGTGGCACCGTGAAAACTGTCGGTAGCGCTGTATCACGAATAGTTGCAGAGAAAAATGTTCTGCGTAAACGTGCCCCGAACGCAAATGTGCCCAGGTCTCCCCTACTTGTACGGAACGCGCTGGTCGGTGGTACGTTTCAAGTTTCTCTGTGGACAATATACGGTGCGACCAGTTCTGTTGGTACAACATTTGCAATTCTTATCAAGTAACCATGACAATACGCGTCTGAAGAACGGAAAGACACGCTGCGAAGATCGTAACAGGTCGCTACAGCCAATGTAACGGTGTAACAAAAAATGGTCGAGCACATAAGCGGGCGTCCTTGCCAAAGAGATGTAGTTCTCGCGAAACCCTTTTGGCTAGATTTAGATAACCTATATGCGAATATGAATGGACAGCCATTTCGCAGCCTCCGCCTCAATACTTCCGTAGGGATAAGAAGAATAAGAGAGGCATTTTTCATTCACCCGATACGATAATGCAATAGGACGGAAAACTGGTAATATTGTCATGGTGTATCTTCCGCCATCCACTGTACAGGGGTTGCGGAGTGTGGATATAGAAGTACAAGGAGTGTCAAATACGACGGTACGAAAGGTCTTTGCAATCAGACCGGTTGAACTTTGCGTATGCCGCTTCGGTATAACATAGTAGGACCTCCCCCTAAAAAATCAAACAGCCAAGGTAGCGTTCATCGTCTTTCTCGATTTCCGTGATCCGACACCCATCGAATTCCTACTCTATGGAAAAATCGTTAACGGTGAGGTGTACTGTGAGAAGTAAGTGCATCAAGAGCGAACGGCCTGTGCTGCTCACGGAGGGAGTGACTCTGCTCCATGATAACAGCAGTCCACACGTGTCCAAAGTCAAACAAAGTGTGATGGCCAAGTTTAAGTGTGAGCAGCTTGAGCACCCGCCCTCCAGCCCTGACATATCTCTCTGCGACTGGCACGTGTTTGCTTCACTAAATGATGCGTCTCAAAGGGAGCCCTTCACCTCGGACAACGAACTCAAGCACGTAGTGGAGGACTGGCGCCTGTGACAGCCACAGGGATACTGGTATCAGTAAATGCTTCGGCTCGTGAAACAGTGGGATAGTAGTGCTCATGCCTGTGGCGATTACTTTCGAATAAAAGGGTTCAACTACACCCACAGTGCTGTTTCGTACCTTTTCTTTTGGACACCTCTCATAAATAGAGGTGTCAAATAAGCCGTCTGATAGTTCTGATCTTGCATCCACCCATTTCAATCTGCCTGGCAAGTTTTAGTAATAACTACATGGCATTAAAATGGACAGAACTGGACACGAAAATACAATAATAGACTGTCTTCGACTAGGTAATTGGGATCAGGAGTAAGTGGGGCGCCAGAGTCACCTGTAACATTGCATTGCAGCACCTTGACATGGCGGTGCCTTTCGCTGTTGCATGTGATACTCGTACTTATGGTCAGTTCTACTACAAGTGGCGTATTACACATACTTCCCGGAGGTGCTGTGCTTAGAAATGCGTATGCTCACGCAATGTGCGTCGCTCACTGTCACAGAAAACCTGCACCGTGGGAAAGCACCTCGCTCCGCTTACGACAGTCTGTGACACACCGTCCACCCTACGTATTATGTGCGTAATCGCTTGCTACAGGATGGTTACTGCAACAACTACGCAATAGAGTGAAAACTATCGCCTTTGATACAAAGATATTGTGGTCTGCAGATATTTTTCTTCTTATTTCCTTCTCTTCTTTACATTGGTCTCCTGTGCCATCCTCCAGATCTCAGTTAGCCATTGCACCCAACGCTCTCAATTATCTCTGTCTTCTACAATACTTTTTACTCTCTAGCGCTCCCTCTCATAGCATGAAAGTTATTCCCTGACGTTTTTACCGCACGAGACATCTAGCGATCTTTTCTTTCTTATTGTCAGTGTTTTCCAAAGGTTGTTCTCCTCGCCGATTCTGCAGAGATTCACCTTCACTTCTTATAACTCCACCTAATTTTTAGCGCCCTTCTATAGCAACACATCTCCAAAGTTTCGATTTTCTTCTTTTCCAGTCTTCCCACTCTCCATGATTCACTGTACACCCAACACACATCCTCAGAAATGCCTTCCTCAAACCGGGGACGATATTTGGTACTAGTAAGCTTCTTTGGGCGCGGGATGCTCTTTTTGTCCCTTTTGTTTTGTCAGTATTGTGTTTTTTGTATACAAGGTAGCGGAATTTGTTCACTTCGTATACTTAATGGTCCCAGGTTTTCATGGTTCTTTCGTCTTTGTTTCGCTTACTCTCAATCCGCATTCTATGCTCTGTAGACTTTTCACCCCTCTGAATATGTCATGTAATTATTTCTCGCTTTTACTAATGATGGTATCAGTGAATCATAACATTCACATCAATTCAAGCTGAATTTTAATGCCGCTCTTGGACCTTTCTTTTATATCGAGATATACACATCGACCAGTTCGGCAGAAAGACAATATCGCTGTCTTACATCCTGTTTAACCCTACCGTTTCAGATTTGATCTTGCATTCTTATTGTTCCTTGTTGGCTCTTGTACATCATGTACATTGCCCGTGTTTCTCTATAGCTTACACAATCTTTCTGGGAATTTCGAAAGTCATGCACTACTTTGAATTCTTCAACGCTTTTTCTAGATCGACAAATCCCATGAGCGGTCCCAGTTTTCCTTATAGCTTGCTTCCGCTATTGCGCGCAACTTCACAACCTCTCTTTTAAAATCCCAAATAATCGTCATCTAACGAATCACCACTTAGCTTTTCCTTTCTTCTACGTATCATTCTTGTCAGCAACTTGGATGCATGAGTCGTTAAGCTGATTGTTCTACTTACCTCCCGTTGGTATCTTCTGGATTGTATGGATGAAGTTTTTCGAAATGTCAGACGGTATGTCTCTAGACTCATTACAAACCGTTTCGAATAGTCGTTTGTTAGACACTTTCCACGATGATTTTAGAAATAACTCGTATTTAATGGTAAGTTCTCGAAAGCTCTATTTAACTCTGATCTAATATTCGATCCCCTGTGTATTTCACACCGAGTCACGTTTCTTCTTCTATCACGTCGTCAAACAGTTACTCCCTCTTGTAGAAGGCTTCATTGTACTCTTAGTTGCTAACCGCTGACTTCCCTGAATTTAGCATTGTTTATATCTACGGCTTTACTTTTAACTTCAACGAAGACGGTTTTGACTTTTCTCTTAGCAGAATATCCCTTCCGACGAACATTTCTTTTTTTTTATTTCTTCGCATTCTTCATGCAGCCAGTTTGCCTTGTCCTCTGTGCATCTCCTGCTTATTTCATTTCTGACTGACTTATATTTTATATCAATTCTCTTCCTGAGCAGTTTTATACTGCCATCCTTTATCGGTCAATTGATCAACTGAAATATTTTTTCTGTTATCCAAGGTTTCTTCGCAGTTACCTTCCTTGTTGCCTATGTTTGCCAGTCCATCTTCTGTTTGTGGTGGTAAGTTCCAATGGGACCAAACTGCTGAGGTAATCGGTCCCTAGGCTTACATACTACTTAATCTAACTTAAACTAATCTACGCTAAGGACAACACATGCACACGCACATGCCCGAGGGAGGACTCTAACCTCCGACGACGGGAGCCGCGCGAACCGTGACAAGTCGCCTAGACCACGCGGCCCAGCTACTGTGACTACCTCCTTATAGAGATGCCCATTCCTCTTCAATTGAAAAGCCTATTGCGATTAAAATTGAAACAAATGAGCCGTCGGTCACAATTTTTTAGTCTTAATAACCAGGTTTCAACACTTCTAAGAGTACCCTCATCACAATTTAGACATTTAAAGTGGTCTATAACATAATTACAAATTTGTGGGAAGAAAAACGATTTTTATATAAAAAACTGTAAGTACTGACTAACGATACAAGACAGAGACAGTACTTACATCTCATGTACAGAATAAATCACAGACTCCCGTCGGAGGTTTGAGTCCTCCCTCGGGCATGGGTGTGTATGTTGTTCTTAGCATAAGTTAGTTTAAATAGTGCATAAGTCTAGGGACCGATGACCTCCGCAGTTTTGCCCCTTAGAAATTCACACACATTTGAACATAGCAGGCCAGAAGGGCTTTAGTCACAAAATATTTAAAAGGAATGTGTGAAGGCGACCCTCTAAGAGCTGCTCATAGCTGTACAGCCACAGGTTGCAAAATTTTTTCTTCCCATAAATTCATAATTATGTTATAGACCACTTCAAACGTCTAAATTCTGATGAAGGCACTCTTAGAAGTGTTGAAACGTGGTTAATAAGACTAAAAAATTTTGACCGAGGGCTCATTTGTTTCAATTTTAATTTATAAACGGTCACTGAAGCAAGCAGCCATATTCAAAACTTTGCCTGTTGCGATATTTACTACCGCGCTGCCTGTGATCTAGAGAATTTTGGACGCACCTCATCATTCCTCCCTACTTTAGCATGTCACTTCTTTCAACAGCGACTCTTCTGGACGATTTTGTTAAACATCAGTCTACTCTTCCTCATTACTAAATGGTGACATGAGTGTATATGTGTTCCTGGATACGTGTCAGAGTCTAATAAGTGATTTCGGAACCTCTGTCTGACCGTGACATAATACAGTTGGTATCCTCAGGTGTCTTCACGCCTTTCCCAAGCATAGCTCCTCCTCTTGTGATTTTTGAACAGTGTACTCGCTTTTACCATTTGAAATTTATTTTAGAACTGTGTAATTCTCATCTCACATTTCTACTACCGAACACATAATCTGCCGTTACTCTCTTCTCTTCCCGTAATTATGCGTTTCAAACACCCGTAATTATTAGATTTTCTTGTGTGAATATATCTTCAATATCCACATGTGCTTTTTCAACTTATTCGTCTTCTCCTTCTAAGTAGGCATACTTTCCTAAAGTATTGTTGTTGTCGTTGGTTTTCTGCAGATTCTGATGAGCATAATCCTATCACTTAGCTGTTCACAATAACTCGCTCTATCTTATCTTCCTATTTATAGCGAATTATACACTCGTTAAACCATGTTCTGCAGCTGCTGGTATTATTTTACATTCGTCTGACTATGCATCCTTATATTCATTCTCTTTCAATTCTGTAACCCCCACTGTATCTAGACTGAGTTTTGCAATCGCCATTTCGGATTTCCTAGCTTCCCTAATAGATCTAGACTTCTGATATTCCACGCTCCCAGTCTTACAATGTACCCTTTCGTTCGTTAATGAATCACTTTCTCCTGGCCACTTCCTGCGAGTTAAGACCTAATCCGAAATCTTTGGCAATGGAGAGATAATGACTATATTTTCTAATTACAGGCCACATGTGTTTTGGGAACAGATTGTATGCCTTTGATGTAGTGATTTCCATTGCCTTCTTTCCTCTCATGCCGGTGATCATTGCTGATTCATCCGCCTTGTAATGGCAGTTTCAAATCCCAGGGGAAATGGGTGTCCCTAATCCCTGTCCGTTTTCTCACCCTCTTTGAAAAGGCGGAACGAGAATGACTTCTTATGCTGGAAGACTTCGGGCGACAATGCTGTATTTTTTCTTTTTCTTTATTCAAAATTTAAGCTATGGTCTACGTATTTACCGTTCTCAGTAAATTTAGATTCTTTCTCCCTCCATTTTAATATGTTAAACACTCCTGGAAATTGAAATAAGAACACCGTGAATTCATCGTCCCAGGAAGGGGAAACTTTATTGACACATTCCTGGGGTCAGATACATCACATGATCACACTGACAGAACCACAGGCACATAGACACAGGCAAAAGAGCATGCACAATGTCGGCAATAGCACAGTGTATATCCACCTTTCGCAGCAATGCAGGCTGCTATTCTCCCATGGAGACGATCGTAGAGATGCTGGATGTAGTCCTGTGGAACGGCTTGCCATGCCATTTCCACCTGGCGCCTCAGTTGGACCAGCGTTCGTGCGGGACGTGCAGACCGCGTGAGACGACGCTTCATCCAATCCCAAACATGCTCAATGGGGGACAGATCAGGAGATCTTGCTGGCCAGGGTAGTTGACTTACACCTTCTAGAGCACGTTGGGTGGCACAGGATACATGCGGACGTGCATTGTCCTGTTGGAACAGCAAGTTCCCTTGCCGGTCTAGGAATGGTAGAACGATGGGTTCGATGACGGTTTGGATGTACCGTGCACTATTCAGTGTCCCCTCGACGATCACCAGTGGTGTACGGCCAGTGTAGGAGATCGCTCCCCACACCATGATGCCGGGTGTTGGCCCTGTGTGCCTCGGTCGTATGCAGTCCTGATTGTGGCGCTCACCTGCACGGCGCCAAACACGCATACGACCATCATTGGCACCAAGGCAGAAGCGACTCTCATTGCTGAAGACGACACGTCTCCATTCGTCCCTCCATTCACGCCTGTCGCGACACCACTGGAGGTGGGCTGCACGATGTTGGGGCATGAGCGGAAGACTGCTTAACGGTGTGCGGGACCGTAGCCCAGCTTCATGGAGACGGTTGCGAATGGTCCTCGCCGATACCCCAGGAGCAACAGTGTCCCTAATTTGCTGGGAAGTGGTGGTGCGGTCCCCTACGGCACTGCGTAGGATCCTACAGTCTTGGCGTGCATCCGTGCGTTGCTGCGGTCCGGTCCCAGGTCGACGGGCACGTGCACCTTCCGCCGACCACTGGCGACAACATCGATGTACTGTGGAGACCTCACGCCCCACGTGTTGAGCAATTCGGCGGTACGTCCACCCGGCCTCCCGCATGCCCACTATACGCCCTCGCTCGAAGTCCGTCAACTGCACATACGGTTCACGTCCACGCTGTCGCGGCATGCTACCAGTGTTAAAGACTGCGATGGAGCTCCGTATGCCACGGCAAACTGGCTGACACTGACGGCGGCGGTGCACAAATGCTGCGCAGCTAGCGCCATTCGACGGCCAACACCGCGGTTCCTGGTGTGTCCGCTGTGCCGTGCATGTGATCATTGCTTGTACAGCCCTCTCGCAGTGTCCGGAGCAAGTATGGTGGGTCTGACACACCGGTGTCAATGTGTTCTTTTTTCCATTTCCAGGAGTGTATAATTGAAATACTCCCGTACCTCCCGGCCTTTTCCAAGTATATTTCCTTTTCTTGTGATTGTTGAACATACTAACCGCTATTACTAGCTGAAATTTGTTACAGAACTAATCTTTATCCTATCTCATTCGTAACATCAAGTCCGTATTCTCCCGTTACCCTTTCTTCTATTCCCCTTACCCCTCTATATATCTGCTCTTCCTTCCACTCTCCATCCATCTACTTCTTCCTCTTCTGTCCAACTCCTCCTTCCTCCAATCCAATTCCGCCTCCTTCATCTCTTTCTCTCTTTCTTCCCTCTTCTTCGTCGTCCACTTTGTCTGTCTGTCTCTTCCTCTCCCCTCACTTTGACCATCTCCTCCTCTTCTCGTTCTCTGTCCACCTCCTCCTCTCCCCTCTCTTTGTTCATCTCCTCCCATTTCCTTTCCTGTTCATCTCCTCCACGATCTTGTCTCCATTCATGTCCTCTTATTTCCTTTCTCTGCCCATTTCCTTCTCTCCTCTCTCGTTCTCCATCTCGTCCTCTTCACTTTTTCTGTCCATCTCCTGCTCTTTCTTTTCTCAGTCCGTCTCCTCCATGATATTCAACCGCATGAGTAACACTATACGCGACTAGTGTTGTGGAAAGTGTTGCAAGATCCATGTACAGTGTAAGGAAACTAACATATTTGTTGTTAAACAGATAATAATTGAGTAAAATGTTTTTTGGTTAACTTACCGAGTCAAATTCGAAGATTTCAGAACTTTGTCATGAAAGACTTTGTGGCCAAATAAGGCACTTATATTCCTTCGATTCCGCTGTGGTTCTATTGCTCATCAGAACTGATGTATATGATTGGAATGCAATGGAACACGTAGGATTTGTTAACAATGACCTGCAGTTAATTTGTATTAACAGTAATTATTTATCCACTGTAAGCATCTGATTATGAGCTATTACGGAAGTCCGGGGAGAATAAATGAAGATTGTAAAGTTCACCAAAATGCAATAATTCTGTCAAAGACAAAAAAGAGGTTTGGAAGTTCACTTAGGAGGAATGGGTAGTGTCTTAAAAGAGATTGTAAGTTGGACATCAACGAAAGTAAAACAGTGGCAACGGAATTAAATTATACTGTGGGGTTAAGGATAGAAAATGAGACGCTGAATGTAGTAGACCAGTTTCGCTATTTAGGTAGCTGAAGTACCTGACGAAGGCTGAAGTAAAAAGGATACAACATTCAGAGCTGCAGTGGCAAGAAAAGCTTTTCTAAAAAAGAGAAATATTCAATATCTGACATTAAGTAAAATGTTACGAAGCCTTTTCTTGAAGTATTTGTCTGGACTGTACCCCTACACGAATCAACGAACGAGAAGAGAATAAAAGTTTTTGAAATATGTGCTACATAAGAACGGTGGAGTTTAATTGGGACTACTGAATAACAAATAAAATGCTATTGAAACGCAAAGAGAGGAAAAAGAAATTTATTGGACAACTTGAATAAGTGAAGGGAATGGTGGACAGGAGTCACCTTCATGCAAGCTTGTCCGAAGGAACACAGTCACCGCAGTATCATATATTTACACCCGCCAGAGACCTTCAATTAAAAAATGTCCTCCCCTGTAGAGGAATTACGTGATGTGCGTACGAGTACAAGCTGTGACGCAGGAACGACGACACATGGAAGTCTGGGTTTGGACATGAGTCACGCATGGATAGTGAGAGTGGTTATAGCGACCGCTCCCGTAAAGCGGGAAATCCGGGTTCCAGTCCTCTTGGAGAGCAAATTTTCATTGTCGTCTTTCCCTTGTACAGATGTTGCTTGTTCGTAAACTGATTGTAGTTCTTGGAATTGTTTCAAGGAACAAAATATAAAACACATTTATTTATTTCAAATGGCTCTGAGCACTATGGGGCTTAACATCTGAGGTCATCAGTCCCTTAGAACTCAATACTACGTAAACCTAACTAACCTAAGGACAGCACACACATCCATGCCCGAGGCAGGATTCGAACCTGCGACCGTAGCGGTCGCGGGGTTCCGCACTGAAGCGCCTAGAACCGCTCGGTCACCCCGACCGGCAATTTATTTATTTGATCGTATGGCTAGGGCCTCCCGTCGGACAGACCGTTCGCCGGTTGCTTAATCTGCTCTGAGATTTTAGTTTAACGATGTCGTGTACTTCACTGTGTTTATGTCATAATCACAATTTGCATGCCTCAAGAGAGACTGTGTTCCTCTAAGGCTTGTCCTTGCACGGTTGACGCGATTTGGGCTGCAATAATTCACGCTTGATGAATGCATTGTGATAGACGGGAAATAGGAAAAAAGGTCCGATTTCATAAGCGATGAATAAGACGTTATGAAACGCAAGGACCTAGGCGAGGCCGCGTGCCTCATTTAAAGGACTCGGCTATCATGCATTCTTTAGCAAGTGCCTTTTGTTCACAGGTTTCTTTGCTGAAGCCTTACCTTCAGCTCAGCTGGACAAAAACGGGGGCGTAAAATCGACCGTTGAAACGCACTGACCGCAGTTTCTTTGCGCGGACACTGAATCACTGCCAAGAACGAGGGCGCGCGGTGTCCGAACCGGTGTCTGCGCAGTTCGCCTCTTTGTCTGGGCATAAGGCACGCGCCTTGCAGCCGAACGCTAAGTGCAGCATAACGACAGAGCTCTGGGCAAATCAGTTCTGCATCACCTATAAGAAACGACATTTAGGTTTATAAGTAAACAATTCTCGTTTCAACTTAGAATGAAGGAACTTCTTTGGTTGGAACCGCCGGCCGATGTGACCGAGCGGTTCTAGACGCTTCAGTCCGGAACCGAGCTGCTGCTGCGGTCGCAAGTTCGAATCCTGCCTCGGGCATGGATGTGTGTGGTGTCCTTAGGTTTAAGTAGTTCTGAGTCTAAGGGGCTGATGACCTCAGATGTTAAGTCCCATTGTGCTTAAAGCCATTTGAACCATTTTTTTATTGTGTTCGAATGCACGGACGCCGGTGACAAAAATTTCTGTAGCTTCTACACGTTTTCAAGTGATTAAATTCACATAAATTTATACAACAATGTCCGTGGAGCGCAAAACATTGATTAAAACAACAGTCGAGATCGCAATAACATTTGTTTTTTTATGACCTGTTTCGGCTTATGTTAAAGCTGGTGCTGGTGGCTACTCGTTTTTTCACGTGATATCACGATCGCACTGTACGATCGTGGTATAAGTGAAGCGCCGAGCGGCCGCCGGCACCAGCCATAGGGGGCCCAAAATACCTGAGGATGGTTTTAACAGTTTATTGCGATTTCGACTGTTGTTTTAACCCAAGCAATTAAATGCTTACAAGGTTTCGCACGAGTGCCCTTCAGTCACTCTCAGGTGGAGGCCTGTGTGGTTGTTGCTTGCATCCTCATACTGCGTGTTGTTACGTGACAGGCCATAGCACGGTTGTATGACGACGTTAGCAACAACCAAATTACAGTCACAACTCGACACCGGCCGAGGAGAAATCGTCCAAAAGCTCGTTGATGTTTAACCAACTGACGCGGCTGGAACCTCAAGATATATGTTTCTCATCTAGTGAAAACTATCTCGGAGCAGCATTTACATCTGAAGTTCAAAAATTCAAATGACTCTAAGCACTATCGGACTTAACATCTGTGGTCATCAATCCCCTACACTCAGAACTACTTAACCCTCACTCCTCGAAGCTCGTTTTCAAAGTAGGTATTACTCAGTAAGGCCACGGAGGTAGACGCCTCCAAACTTAATAAAGCGACAATATTTATTGTTTATTCCATTTGACTGATGATGGTTCAAAATGGTTCTGAGCACTTAACATCTATGGTCATCAGTCCCCTAGAACTTAGAATTACTTAAAACTAACTAACCTAAGGACATCACACAACACCCAGTCATCACGAGGCAGAGAAAATTCCTGACCCCACCGGGAATCGAACCCGGGCGTGGGAAGCGAGAACGGTACCGCACGACCACGAGCTGCGGATGACTGATGATGTCTTCCATTTGCAAGGTATGCGACCATCCAGACTTGGCATGTAGTAATTCCACGAAAACGTCTTGAACGCTAAAAACTATACTTACAACGCGTTTCGATTAGTCATCTACAGATTAAGTATGCTTAAGAAAGTGAGCAACGCAAGAAAAACGTAGAATCGCTTGTGCAATTGCTGTTGGGCGTATTTGCAAAATACACTACTGGCCATTAAAATTCCTGCACCAAGAAGAAATGCAGATGATAAACGGGTATTCATTGGTCAAATATATTATATTAGAACTGACATGTGATAACATCCTGCTCTGAAAAGCTTATCATTTGCATATCACAGCATCTTCTTTCTCTCTGTTAAATTTCGCGTCTGTAGCACGTCATCTTCGTGATGTAGCAATTTTAATGGCCAGTAGTGTAAGAGGGTTGGAACTTAAATAGTGGCAGCTATTTCTTCACAGGCGATACAAAAGAGTTACATGTTTTCACCTGTTACTTCCCTTCAAAGTAGTCACCAGCGTTGTGTAGAACCCATTGCCAGCTATGTGAAAGGCGTAGTATGCCGTTATCAGAGCCTGTTCTGTTGATGGTGCGAATGGAGCGGTCTACTGCCTGTGGAATCTCTGGAACAGTTGTGAAGCGAATGCCACGAAGTGGTTCTTTCATCTTCGGAGTCAAATCAAAGTCACAATGACTCTGGGGAGTATGGTGGATGGTACAGTACTTCCCAGTGCCATCGAGCGAACAGAGCAGCCACAGCTTGCGCATTGTCGTGCAAAATGATGGGTGGGTTGCGCAGATAGTGTCGCCGCTTCTTTCGCAAAGCTGGTAGCAGTAATACTCTGCACTGACGGTCTGCCGTGGAGGAACGTAAGGCGTTAGGATAACACCATCACAGTCGTACACGAGAATCACCATAACCTTAGACTGCTCCATTCGCCTCATCAATAGAACATGCTCTGATAACGGTATACAACGCCTTCCACATCGCTGGCAATGGGTTCTACACAACGCTGGTGAGTACTATGAAGGACTGTAACAGTTGAAAACATGTAACTCTTTTGTATCGGCTGCAAATAAATAGTTGCCAGTATTTAATTTCCAACCCTCGTATATTACTATGAGGCGTCGCATGCCAGTTCAGAAACAAAAAGTGCTGAACATTATAATATTTTATACAAATATTCCTTATTTGCGCAGAGACTTTCTCGAGGCCAATACCAAGGAAGAAATTACACTGGAGAAATATATTAGCAGCTGTACTTAAACACACTCACTTCTGTGTTGTCCACTTTGTAGATATCTGTACTAGTGCAAGCGACGGTACTTATCTAGGTGGACGTGAGTTATGGAGGTCAGGCGACACATCAGAACAGCGCCTTGCTGCAGGCGGGCCTCAGTGGTGTGTTCCCGACCCGGCCGTCGACATCTCGATAGTATGTTACTTAAGAGTCCAGTTACCTATTCAGGTAAAACTCCGAGAGTTTCTCTCCATATCCGCTGTTATTATTCCTCGACAGTTTTCCCGAACATGTGCCTTCAGTCCCGCTAATTAGTCTGGAACAGAATGTAATCCACATCATCTACCGACTGCGTAAATGAGTCCTACTCTTTGGAAAAAGGTTCTCAGCACAAGAAACGAGACGTTGGTCTTTTTATGCTCTGCAGTTTCTGCAGATACCATGTAGCGCGACATGTTCTAAACCGTGAAAACTACTATAATAGTTCTTCCAGCAGGCACTTGTATCGTTTAGCAGCTGACACTTTCGATCCTCATGCTACGAAACATCACCAACGTGACTAATATTACGCAGAAAAAAGCGCACTTGCACGGTATCACCTAGGGAAATTGATCCCTCGCGAAAATTTCGGTCATACGACGCGCGTGAGTAAGGCAACGACTGTTTTTTTTCTAGAAATGCTTTTATTTATATTTAACAATAGTGTTTTCCGATCCAAAGTAGTTCCCCTAGGCAGCTACACGCTGGCGGAGTCGTTGTTCCCAGTCTTGGTCGCAAATCTGAAAGCCTTCAACTGGTATGGCCTTTAACATGTCGGCTACAACTCCCAAAGTGACGTCGTCCTAAAAAAGTTTCCAATTTCTGGAAAAGAAAAATGTCCCAAGGATTCAGATCAAATGAATGGGATGGAACGGGGCGGTGGGGTTGGGGGCTGTGGAACAAAAGGTATGATGTCTTTGAGGTCAAACACTCCGTGAGGGAAGTGACCATGTGACGTGTCGCGTTTCATGATGCAGCATCCACTTGTTTGCAATCTCCGGTCAAACTCGATTCATCCTTTTCCTGAGCCTTTCAAGGACATTTTTGTAAAACACTTGGTTTACAGTTTGCGCTGGAGGAACAATCTCACAAGAGCACCTACTCGTTCGACGTTTTCGTCGGGTTTTGAAGACTCCCTGAACGCGGTTCATCTTCAACGTATCCTCAGCCTTTCAAAACTTATTTGTGTCAAGGGAAAAATTGTGCTTTTGATGAGGAATGTTCCCCACAGACCTATTTCAACTTTTCAAAGGTCACACTCGCAGGTTCCCGAAGTTTAACACAAAACGTGATCTAAGTTTCGCAATTCCATTTTCGTAACACACAACGAAAGTACAACTCCACTGATGGCGCTCTCAAAACTCATGTGATGGCTATACGGAGCTGAAAATCGGACTGAGCATCTGGAAGGGATGAACACACCGGTCTGCACAAGTAGAACAAACAGCGTTGTTAGATTGCTTGCAGTGTTGGCAGACTGATTACTTCTCTCACACACCTCGTGCTTGCGAATGCATGTAGTTATTACCCTCTGAAGGTACAGCTTTTAAACTTCCTCGGACGTCTGTTGTCTGTAACTCTCTCCGGCCCACTGCAGCTGACCAATGCCCCAGCGCAAAATAATGTACAGGGGAATGACAACCAGGGCCCTCCTGTTTGCGGGATTTCGAAGGCGAGGGAAGAGGAGTCTGTAGGTGGCGACATCTGGCCAGCGTGTTTCGAAATGCTGTTAGAGAAAACGTATCATTCTTCGTCAAATATAGTAAGTAATATCAGTAGGTAATATATTAACTTCACATACGTTTTTAAATATTTTCGTACTGATATTCTGCAGCTATACAGATGCCGCAAAAGCAGTATGAGTGAGCCTAAGCAAATAAAGATTATTATGAATTAAGTAAATGATTCTTCATTTACAATTTAATCATATCATTTGAGTTGGAGAACAGCGCACCTCCTAGAAATTTCCTTTACGTTAACTGTGCCAGCTTAAAAATCCAAAGAAAATAGCGTACAACAGTGAGGTTAATAATAAAATAGCGCTACACCGTTTATTCAATGACACACTTATTCGTTTTATTAATTTGTATAGCATTCGTGAATAGTAACATAAAGATGTTCAGAACAAAGAGATCTGTGGCACCAGCTACGGGATGGAAATGGCGCACTTCGACATAATTGACAAAGCATGTTATGACTGTTAAAACAGTATTTCACGAACCTGTTTCTCACTCCACTGTGCAGTACTTCGCGCTCAAGCATTAATCGTACGCAATGGGGCGGAGTGAGTGACAAACAAATGGTGTGCGAAAGTGTAAATGCTGCATTCTCAGAAGGTCATAACTGCATTCTATCAGAAGAATTATGGCCGTAATTTCCGAGCGACAATGATTACCAGGGAAGATAACTTGCAAGTGTCCTTTTGGTCTCTACAAAATACGAGGTCGCGTTGGTGATGCTTCCTTGTTAGTGAAGTTCACCTGCATTTACATTGCACTCCAGTCGATTCCGTCCTTGGTCGCTTATAGCAATGCTGTCAGAGCTAGATGAAACAAGTGCGGTAGAACTTTTAGGAGTCTCAGTCTCGGAAGTTTGCATTTTAAGCAGATTTGAAAGTGTGAGACCTTCTTGCTTATCGGTGCAGTTCATTTTTAATATTTACGGCGGAATATAAAATGAAGTGACAAAAATGATGGTATAGCGATAGACCTATGCAAATGGCAACAGTACAACGTACGTAAGGTATTAAAGAGCACTTCTTTGGAGGAGCTACTCAGGTGATTCATGCGGTAACGTTTCCGACGTGATCAAGGTGGAACGATGGAAATCAACGGGCTTTGAGCGCGAAATGTTAGTTGCAGCTAGACACATGGGACATTCAGGTTCGGAAGTCATTAGAATATTCAATACTACGAGGTTCGCAGTGCGTGACGAGAATACCAAATTTCAGGCATTACCTCTCATCACGAACACAGACAACGCAGTGGCAGACGCCCTTCACTTAACGACCGAGAGCAGCGGCATATGCTTAGCGCTGTCGGTGCTGACAGACAAGCAATACTGCGTGAAATAACCGCAGAAATCAATGTGGGACGTACTACGAACGAACACGTCAGGACTGTGCGGCGAAAATTTGCGTTAATGGGTTAGTTATGGCAACAGATGACCGACGCGAGTGCCTTTGCTAACAGTATATCGCCAGCAGCACCTCTCCTTGGCTCGTGACCAAACCGGTTCGACCCTAGACGACTGAAAAACCGTGGCCTGATCAGATCAGTCCCGATTTCAGTTGGTATGAGTTGATGGTAGGGTCAGTTCTTTCACAAAATAATGCACCGTCAGTACTTCCGCAAATGCAGACGGACACAGCGGCAGCATGGCTCATTATTTCTGCAGGGGCCTTCGGTGACACGCTGACTCCATATCAAATCAAGTTGCAGCCAAAAGGAACTCTGACACGATATTACAAGGTATCCCATGACTCTTGTCATGTTAGTGTAGTGACGCATCGTTTCCATATTAATATCCACAACTACGGGCATTAGCCCTACAATATACGATGATAATCCAAAAAATTGTGACCACTACCACATCAAGATCGGATTGACATTACGGGCATGTGGCTCGGTAAGGAAAGTACATGGTGATTATAATTATAAACTTTCAAACCGCTATAGAAATAACACCACTGTTGAGCATGACGTCAAACTGTAACGGAATATTATTGTAGAAGGAGGAAAACGGATGGCAGAAAAAAAGTAAATAGTTAAAAGTGTAGCAATAGATGGCGCTATAAGCATATTAATTTAATAGTAGTCATCTGAAAATGACAAATGAATCACACAACAATACCTAGGGTGTACATCTGCGGTTAAAGAAACTGTACCACTCATTGTGCATTGCTGCACAAGTGTGATACTGTTAGTTACGTAAGCCCATCCACCACGGCAAGGTCATATCAGATGGGATGGGAAAAGTCGGTTTTTAAGTGTACTGAGGCAAAAAACCCCATAAAAAGCATCAATCACATCGGTTTTTAGTTGTCGTGAATTCAAAAACCGCGTACAAAGCATCAGTCAAAATAAAACCGGATTATTAATTTCCGTGTGACTGGCGCAAAACATGTTCAATATACTGTCCACCGTTTTCTACAACAAGTTGAAATCTAGAAAGAGCATGTTCTTACACAACTTATCGAAGTGTTTCCGGGGTCACGTTCAGAATGTGTTGCGCAATGCATGCCTTCAGTCCAGCTAAGTTTCCAATCGGAACACTGAACACAACATCTTTCAGATAAAACTTTGAACATAGCTGCCAAGGTTCAGTGACCGTGTCATAATTATATTAGAACAAATAAGCACTCGGTCAGAAATATTATGTCAAAATTTACCAGGTTTCGACTCTACTATGAGCGTCGTCTTCAGAATTAAACTAACTGTTCTAAAACATATTAGGTATATAATACATTAATAATATTAATGTTTGTACTGACTGGAAAGAGATGCAGTACTTACAAGTCACATTTTAAAAATCTAAGCAGGAAAGGCGACGTCATGAATAGTTGTGAATAAGATGACGAGCCGCTAAGGGCTGCTCGTACTTGAGTGAACAGGGGTTGCAACAAGTCTGAGGTGCACACGTTAGAAAGTGTGGGCAAGTAAACATGGTGTTGCTACGAGCGCCATCTAGTAGCCGCACAAAAAACTAGGCTACTGTACATTCAAAATTAGACACATGAAATTGTGATGCAGCTGATTCAGGCATAACGTAAGCACTAATAGTAATAGGATAAAGTAGCATATTTATCTGCTTTAAACAGAGATACATTTTGGAACGTAAAAAAACCGTCAGTTATGACATACAAGAAATCGGCAAAGATGTAACAGGAGAACAACACTTCGGTAAACTGCATGAGGAAATCTGAATCAAAGATCAAGCAATGGCTTTATACAGTCGAAAAAGTTTTTACTTCGCTGCTGCAGCTGTTTGTTGAGAATGAGGCCATCATGACGAGAGACATGTTTGAAAATCTCCAATTCCTCAAAAAACTAGGTTAGATGTTTAATTTTATTAATGTATTATATACCTAATATGTTTTAGAATAGTTAGTTTAATTCTGAAGACGACGCTCATAGTAGAGTCGAAACCTGGCCAATTTTGACATAATATTTGTGACCGAGGGCTTATTTGTTCTAATATCTTTCAGATAGCCCCACAGCCAAAAGCCACAAAGATGAAGATCAGTTTATCGGAACGGCCAGGCTCTAGGGAAATGGCGGCTGATAATTTTTTTTCCAGATAACTTAGGTTGCACGTCTTTCCTATCAGAGTGCAATGCCTTGCTTGATAACGAGCCCTCGCAATGTCTTTACACTGATTACGTGTCCCCCCACAATTATGTTATATCATTGCCGAATGTTAGATAAATTAATTTTATTATTGCTATAACTTTTCGTAATGATCGTTGGGCTACGCTAAAGATTGTTTGTCACCACAACTAGCCAGTTTCGCTAACTTATTACCAAACTGTCACCTTCCAGCCAACTCAAGGGCTCCGGCTACGCCATAGGTCAGTCTATAAGCACGTCTGGGTTTTTCCAGTCACCAAAAATTCAAAAATCAGTAAACCTCCTTAAAATTAACAATAACATGACCGATAGAAGTTCTTCTCTCGCTCTCCACATGAGAAATGAATGTCGCGAATTCGTATCTCCTTCTGAAAAAAAAATGATTTCATTCACCTATTCTCACTGATTACGGTAACTAGCTTGCTTATTTCTCTTGGTTTCGTATGAGTTCTACCTGTCACTGCCTTCACTACCAGCAGATAAGAAGAAACTCACGTTATGAAATGTTGCTCTCCGACCCGTGATGGCGTCGGAGTCTTCTTCGCGTACTGCAGGGATTTCGATTGCTGATTGAAATTAATAAGGCAATGAAGAGAACAGGGAAAGACTACAGACCAGTAACAAAAATGTTCAAATGTGTGTGAAATCCTATGGAACTTAACTGCTAAGGTCATCAGTCCCTAAGCTTCACACTACTTAACCTAAATTATCCTAAGGACAAACACACACACCCATGCCCGAAGGAGGACTCGAACTTCCGCCGGGACCAACTGCACAGTCCATGACTGCAGCGCCTTAGACCGCTGGGACCAGTAGCACCAGTCTAAAAGAAAGGCAGATAGATTCTCACAAAAACATCGAAATGAGAGACAGTCTCGATACAAAAAGATGATAATCAGCCAGTCCACAATTTCGGAGTAAACAGGCGATCATCAGGCCTGCCGTGTGCTTATAAGAGGGTTATTCGGAAAGTAAGGAACCATCTGTCGCGAAATGAAAACCACAGTGAAAATCCGATGAAGTCTTGCACAGGTGTGTTGGGCAGTGTCTCTAGTATGCCCGTCGCTCGCACTACGTCGTTCTTTTTAGTTCCGAGCACACAGTGAGCACATAAAGCTACCTACAACAATAGTGTCTTCCGCCAAGTACGAGGACCTGGTGAGAAATTTCTCCTGAAGCTATGCAGCCAACATTACATAACTGTCGTGCGTTTTCTTCTTCAAGACAATTCTCAGCCGCATTCTGCACCGTCAATGAAGATGCTCATGCATCGTTTTCAGTTGGAAATGTTTGATTACCCACAATTCAGCCCGTAATTGTCTCCCTCTGATTTTCATCTCTGCTCACATGAACTGCTGGCTATGAAGACCACATTTTGGCACAGACGAGTTGAAGGCCAGTTTAGAAGAGAATTGGCGGAAAGCACTGGCGGCTGCCTTCTATAACGATGGAACTGGAAAGCTGTTAGAATGCTACGACAAACGTCTAAGTCGGATCGGCGACTATGGAGATAGGTAGCTGGAAGTTGTAGCTAAATGTTGCAAATAAGGCAGTTTTGATTTTCACTGTGGTTTCCATTTCTTCGCCTATCGTTCCTTACTTTCCGAATAGTCCTCGTATAAGGAAAAAAATAACATGCGAACAAAGACCACGATAACTATTCCAGTCCATAGAGAGAGTTCTGATGCAGCTTAACAAACGTGAACTCCACGATTCGAATCACAAATTGAGGTAAAGAGCCATAAGTGGAAACACTTTGGGAGTGCATGGACAGGGACAGAACGACACAGGCTACCGAATTAACATTGATAAAACCGTCAGGCTGATCTCTCACGAAATAAACCGGATATTTGCAACTTAAACACGGTCGGCTTTGCTATCACAGTTCTACCGCGATGAATGGATAAAAACTGCTGCTTGCTTTCATGGCGCTCGGAAAGAATACATGAAGAGCAAAATGGGGGGTACTATCGAGTTTACGAAATAACGCTTACGGTGTACTGCCAGGAACTGAGCCTACGAACAGAGGCCGAGAGGGTGACTGTCAGTCTTACTGTAAAGCCGGTCGTGAGTGGCCGAGCGGTTCTAGGCGCTACAGTCTGGAACCGCTCGACCGCTACGGTCGCAGGTTCTAATCCTGCCTGGGGTATGGATGTGTGTGATGTGCTTAGGTTGCTTAGGTTTAAGTAGTTCTAAGCTCTAGGAGACTGATGACCTCAGAAGCGAAGTCCCATAGTGCTCAGATCCATTTTTTTTCCTGTAAACCAGGGTCCTCGTTCTCTGTATACTCCCCCCGAGAGCAAAAACTCCCTGCTGCCAACAAGTGTGTCTGTGGGGGGGGGGGGGGGGGGGGGGCGGTCGGAATTGCCGACTGCCGCTTAGACTTTAGACGCGGGCCGCGGGGCAGTTCCGCCTTCCCACGCACATGTTGGTGTTACTGGGGTGGTTCCAGGCGTCTGGCTGTCTGAGAGGCAGGGTCCCTCCGCGCCCCGTCGCCTTGGTATGGATTTTTGTAATCAATAGCTATTTTTATTTTATTTGGAGTAGGAATTAAAATCCATGGAGAAGAAATAAAAACTTTGAGGTTAGCCGATGACATTGTAATTCTGTCAGAGACAGCAAAGGACCTGGAAGAGTAGTTGAACGAAATGGACAGTATCTTGAAAGGAGGATATAAGATGAACATCAAGAAAAGCAGAACGAGGATAAATGGAATGTAGTCAAACTAAATCGGGTGATGATGAGGGAATTAGATTAGGAAATGAGACACTTAAACTAGTAAATGAGTTTTGCTATTTGGGGAGCAAAATAACTGATGATGGTCGAAGTAGAGAGGATATAAAATGTAGACTGGCAATGGCGAGGAAAGCTTTTCTGAAGAAGAGAAATTTGTTAATATCGAGTATAGTTTTAAGTGTCAGGAAGTCGATCCTGAAAGTATTTGTGTGGTGTGTAGCCATGTGTGGGTGTGAAACATGGATGATAAATAGTTGAGACAAGAAGAGAATAGAAGCTTTCGAAATGTGGTGCTACAGAAGAATGCTGAAGGTTAAATGGGTAGAACACAGAACTAATGACGAGTTATTGAATAGAATTGGGGAGAAGAGAAATTTGTGGCACAACTTGACTAGACGAAAGGCTCGGTTGGCAGGACATGTCCTGAGGCATCAAGAGATCACCAATTTAGTATTGTAGGGCAGCGTGGAGGGTAAAAATAGTAGAGGGAGATCAAGAGATGAATACACGGAGCAGATTCAGAAACATGTAGTTTGGAATAGGTACTGGGAGATGAAGAAGCTTGCACAGGATACAGTAGCGTGGAGAGCTGCATCAAACCAGTCTCTGGACTGAAGACCACAACAACAACAACATTTTATTTGACCTCTCTCTTTGTAGGGACTGGGCTAAACCAATATGGAAACTTCGAGATGTGCTGTAAAGTGTCCGGAAAATCTCTGTGTTACCCCGTATACTGTCACCCGACTAGGTACGACCAACACCAACGACTTGCCAACATCTGCACACAACGAAAGAGCCATCGACACTGTAAGTGCACTTTGGACTTGTTTTGTTTACCAACAGCCCGCTCTCAACACACGATGGATGTGAACTTCGAGGTGCAAATTCACTCTTAATCGGTCTTGCCACCTGTGAATAGACCTGTAACTGAGACGTCAATCTGTTGTAGAATTATAGAACATGTCTTTTGCTCGCGTATCATGTCGCTCCTGGAAACCCAGAATCTACTCTGTAGGAATCAACATAGATTCCGGAAACAGCGATCGTGTGAGACCCAAGTCACTTTATTTGTTCATGAGACCCAGGTAATACTAGATACGGGCCCGCAGGTAGATGCCATTTTCTTTGACTTCCGGTAGGCGTTCGATACAGTTCCGCACTGTCGCCTGATAAACCAAGTAAGAGCCTACGGAATATCAGACCAGCTGTGTGGCTGGATTGAAGAGTCTTTAGCAAACAGAGCACAGCACGTTGTTATCAATGGAGAGATGTCTACAGACTTTAAAGTAACCTCTGGCGTGCCACAGGGGAGTCTTTTGCGACCATTGCTTTTCACAATATATATAAATGACCTAGTAGATAGTCTCGGAAGTTCCATGCGGCTTTTCGCGGATGATGCTGTAGTATACAGAGAAGTTGCAGCATTAGAAAATTGGAGTGAAATGCAGGAAGATCTGCAGTGGATAGGCACTTGGTGCAGGGAGTGGAAACTGACCCTTAACATAGACAAATGTAATGTATTGCGAATACATAAAAAGAAGGATGCTTTATTGTGTGATTATATGTAAAATATCTGGGAGTATGCGTGCGGAACGATTTGAAGTGGAATTATGATATAAAATTAATTGTTGGTAAGGCGATTACCAGGTTGAGATTCATTGGGAGAGTCCTTAGAAAATGTAGTCTTTCAACAAAGGAGGTGGCTTACAAAACACTCGTTCGACCTATACTTGAGTATTGCTGATCAGTGTGGGATCCGTACATGGTCGGGATGACAGAGGCGATAGAGAAGATCCAAAGGCGAGCGGCGCGTTTCCTGACAGGGTTATTTGGTAAGCGTGATAGCGTTACGGAGATGTTTAGCTAACTCAAGTGGCAGACTCTGCAAGAGAGGCACTCAGCGTCGCGGTGTAGGTTGCTGTCCAGGTTTCGAGAGGGTGCTTTTCTGGACGAGGTGCCGAATATATTGCTTCCCGCTACTTATACCTCCCGAGGAGATCACGGATGTAAAATTAGAGAGATTCGAGCGCGCACGGAGGCTTTCCGGCAGTCATTCTTCCCGCGAACCATAAGCGACTGGAACAGGAAAGGGAGGTAATGACAGGGACACGTAAAGTGCACTCCGTCACACACCGTTGGGTGGCTCGTGGAGTATAAATGTAGATGTAGATGTAGTGTGAATGGTCGGGCAGCGTGACGAGCTTTCGCAGAACGTCACGCGACTGCTTACATAAATTGTGCCCTGGACTAAACAGGTCGCGGAACAGTGGAGTGACGTAGGGCGTGTGACGGAGGATAAACGGCCGCCAGCCGCGACTGATTAGCGCAAGGCCGGGTTGCTGCAACGGCGCGGCGCGGCGCGCAGCTGTGCACCTGTGCAGGCAGGCGGCCGGGGCGCTGCGCCGCCCGCTCCCACGGCGGCAATCGCCGACGCCCGCCCGGCCGTCATCAGTGAGTCAGCAGCGCCGCGACAAGATCGCGCCGATACGATCGCGGGCTGTCGCCGCCGTCTCCTGGAAACCACGTCCCTCACTTGGCGTCTGCACCTGTTTGTGCTCAGAGTGTGTCTAGTCTAGAAACGGTCACAGCCCTCTGCGTGTGTCACCGGGGAAACCTACTGCGTCAAGGTTCCCATTGTTGACAGATTCGATGCAGATGCAGTACTTCTACCGACTTATTTTGCAGTCAGAGAGAGAGAGAGGTTTTTATCTATCGCGTGCATGAGTTCAGTGTGCAGGGTGATCGGAAATTCCCGTAACAGACTTCTAGGACGTACAGGGGAGTGAGTAAATATTATTAATAGGAGCACACATCCGGAAACGTACTGTTTCCGTTCTCGACAGTTGCATTTCAGATGTATAAATCATCCACCCCTGCTTCAGGAATTCAATTAGCTTGGCAATTATTAGGTAACAAATGGCTCTGAGTACTATGAGAGGGCTGCGCGGATAAGAAAAGTGCAATCTGCATCCGCAACCGCATCCTCAGTAATTAATCCCCATCCGCAAGTTCCTTATCCACATATATTTAAGTTTTTGAATGAGTAATTAATAGTAATAGACAGTAGTACTTGGAATTATCGTATGTAATTACATAGTTATTGTTAGGGTGCCATTTCTGCGACAACGTAACTACTTTTGACTTCCTACATCACAGGAAATGCTCTATACCTGCTCTAAAGCAGACCTTTCCAAACAGGAAAGCATTGGCGCTCCGGAGCATACACAGTAGCGGCTCGGATCTCGTGAGTTTGGAAACGCTATTTAAAAAAATAAAATTCAATGTAACAGTATTAAATGATGAAAATAAGTATATAGAAACAATTATATTTCTCTGCTCTTGTGCCAACGCAGCTGAAAATGACGATGGTTTTAAACTGTTACTAGCACATTGCATCATTTACCGACAGTTTACTTGTACTCACTGCTTGGACGTGTCAACTTTTGAAGCCATTCATGTCAGCTCATGATTATATTATAGCTTACGCGTTCAGTCCTCGTCATTTCCAGGTGAAAATATTTACAGTATTTGGCCTACACTGCAAAACACTGGCGCACCTGTGAAAAAGTTAAACTACCAGCAATAATTGACGTTGTCTGGAAGAAATAACTCGTCTTCCGAAGAGTTACAACACAATCAGTGGTAATAGGAATTAGAAGCCCATTTAGCTTTAGCTAAAAATACGATTGAAAACTCGAACTTCACCTTTTGGCTGATTTATCGAATTAAGACCTAACGATAGAGAGTTTAATGGAACTGCAAACGATTTCAAGATGTCTACATAAAAACCACTGTTCCATAACTTCAAATGTTAGGCACTGTTCCCTGTTAAGCAATACCGAGTTACGGTTAAACTGTTCAATTTTGTTACGAATTTCAGCCTTTATCTTTACTAATTGGCTGGTAAATTAAAAGACACATTATTATTTTGGATGATTTGAATATTTTGCGAGGTCTCAATGTGATCAGAATAATCTTTTACGGGCTGTCACAGTCACAGCTTGTTGGTGGCCGTGAGCTGTAGTTTGAAGTCCCACTTGTAATTAATTACAAGGCCCGCCGTGCCACCGCTCTGGCCGAGCTGTTTCACTGTTCACAAAGAGCGACAATGCTCGGCGGCTGCAAATGATACTGTAGTGCACGCTAAAATTTAGGTAGGCACTTATGAGATCATCATTACCTAATTTAATAATATTGACGTGTTAGCTGTTGAAAGTTCTTGTTGCGAAGAGTAAAAACTTAAAATTGAGCTCTTTAATGTGAAAATTACAACAAAAAAATGCTTGTTAAATATTTCCTTCTTTTACCTAATGCTACTTAAATGTTCTTATTGGGAATAGTAAAAATCCTTAACAATATGTCGAGGAAATTCCTTGCTATAAATATTACAATAAAAACTCACAGGTTCAGATTAAATATTTTCATCTTCTAATTGCTTCTGATTCAAATTCTGTAAAAGAAAGAATCAGATGGAAATAAATTGTAACTAATTCAGATAAGCCCAAGAAATACTCTGAAGTAAGATAAGCTGTACAAGTACCTTTTTACTTTGGAAGATTACTATGCAGGAACATGATGTCATCAATCGTCTGTGGCTTCAAAGACGTGCGTCGGTCCTGCATTATTTGTCCCGCAGTAGAGAAGCTTCTCTCAGATGGCGCGCTGGAAGCTGGAATGCAGTGCACGAAGTATGCGAGTTTGGAAACACGCGGATAGACGTTTTCACGTCCATGCCACCAAGCTATCAGGTCGATGCCTTCCGAAAATTGGACTTTATCATTCTTATATCTGAGAATTTCATCAGAGACAAAGTCAAGATCTCTCGTCGATTAATCTTCTGAGGAATCTTCAAATTCATTAAAAAGTACGTCAGACTTCTGTTTTTTGCAGGAATTCCAGATGTTGTTTCCTCATTATCTTTTAACTGTGGACAATTTCTCGCAACATAATTTTTCGCTTCCTTTACATCTTCATCTTTTTCGGCACTGCTAAGAAATTTTAGGTTTTTATATTTTGGATTCAAAAACGTTGCCAGTTTATGGGTTACTGTTATGCCCCTTTTGCTGATTTGGCTGTACTCTTTAAATATATCAGAAATGGGCTGTCGCCTTATTTTTTTCAAGGAAGAAGAAAAGTTTTAACTTCTGCAACACACATAAATAAAGCGTAGGGATTTTGGAGGCCTCGAGATCACAAGAAGCTATTTTAAATGGTGTCAGAAAGGTTATTATATTTTCCAACACTCTCTTGTCTATAGAATCAATCAAATTATGTTGATTTTTCTCTGACAAGATTGACAGAACTTCAACCATTGTGAATTAATAGACTCAAACATATCCAATTTACTGTTCCATAGTGTGTCTATATCTCCTTTCAATGACTTCTGAAGGCGATTCTGAAGACCAGATCTTTTAAAGAAAGTTGTGATAGCTCGACAGGAATTTATTAGTCGCTGCACGTCACTCTTTTCATCATTCGCTTCTCCTCGAGTCGTGTGCTCCAGCACAGTATTAAGAACGTCTGCTGAGCACGAGAGCCTCTTGTATTGGCGAAGTGCTGCCGCAATATTTGTACCTCTATCCGTAACGAACACGATATTATTCACAGCACTGAATAAATCGAACGACCGTAGTATCTTAATTAATTCAAGTTTAATGTTTTCTCCTTTTTTTTAATCTCACTCTCAAAATTTCTGGTGCACACCACTCGATCCTCAAGTTTCACTTCTTCATAATTAACATAGTGTGCAGTCACTCCCATATAGTTTATTTTACGGTACGAATCAGTCCATAAATCGACAGTTAGTGCTCCACCTATATCTCTGAATATATTCTTCACTTCTGCAGAGATAGTTTCACGCAGACGATCGGCCATTTCCTTCAAATTTCTGGATATGGTGGTTGGATAAGGTAGCATTTCCTTAGCACTCACTGCACGGTACTTGGCCCCCACATCAATAAGAAACTGTGCCGTCTCGAGAAACCCATATCCACAAGCAACTTCGAATGGTAAAATGTCTTTGCTGACAAAACTGATGAGTTTTTTTGTCGCGACTGTCTTCAACTTTGGCGGAACTTCAGGAACTTTCACGTCTCTCTTGGTTTTTAAATAAATAATTATGCTACTTTGTCCAGCCGCACACGAATGTTTTACTAAATTTGTAGTTCCACTTTTGTGTCCAGTGTAGGAATATACGTTTTTACATGGAAACAAGCCACTATATCTTTTATCTTTTCATTTCCATCAAATACGTATCCGGATTTTTTTCCAAATTGGCGATTTCAATTTGTTTTTCTTCACTTATGTAAATTCACCTTTTTTCACCTTACACGAAATTGTATCCATCGATATGGTGTTCATTTGAAGAAAGAACTCTCACTGATATTTGCTACGATGCACATTGTCACGCGGTCACTACAAAGAGCTAATTGAAGGCAGCGGAAAATTGCAACGGGCACCTGTCTGGTAGACAGTGGGCAGGTTTGCCACCCAGAGAGCACTTCACAGGCCACACAAAAGACACGGTCGCGGAAACGGATTAGGCGCAGGTCTCTTGGGTATAGCTACGTCGGTCGTAGCCAGGGGCTGAGGACAACAGACATACGCTCTACCCGGGACCTGCAAGATTCCAAGAATGTCAACAGACTTGAAGTTTTCAACTAACATTGCAACATACGTACTGGGCAGATGCCTTGCTCATTACCCGCAGATGACCCGCGGATATCCACGCCGGTCACGATTTTATCCACCAATTAACAAATACCGCGGATATCCGCAGATATATCCGCTGATATCCGCATCCGTGCAGACCTCTATGGGACTCAGCATCTGAGGTCATCAATCCCTTAGAACTTAGAACTACTTAAACCTAACTAACCTAAGGACATCACACACATCCATGCCCGAGGCAGGATTTGAACCTGCGACCATAGCGGTCGCGCGGTTCCAGACTATTAGGTAAAAGTTCGAAAGGAAACCCAGCGAAACATTCGTTTATCACCTAAGAATATTTGTTTCTATTAACACTTAAACATTACGTGTTAACATTATCCTAAAACAATAACAACCCAGGATACTGTACGCATAGACGCCGGCCGGAGTGATTGAGCGGTTCTAGGCGCTACAGTCTGGAACCTCGCGACCGCTACGGTCGCAGGTTCGAATCCTGCCTCGGGCATGGATGTGTGTGATGTCCTTAGGTTAGTTAGTTTTAAGTAGTTCCACGTTCTACAGGACTGATGACCTCAGAAGTTAAGTCCCATAGTGCGCAGAGCCATTTTGTACGCACAGAACAGTACCGATGCACAACAACAGTGGCTCGATGTAGCCACCACCAACGTTGTCACAGATATTGTACCTATGAAACATGTTCTGCACACACCTTCCATCCAATCTGGTGTCTCTTCAGCCAGCAGGTCTTCCTGTGTCTCTACGGGAGCCTCATAAATAATACTTTGCATACGACCCCTCAAGAAGTAGTCATTAGGAGTTCAATCCGGCGTCCGCACGGGCACACGGTTGGACCTCTTCGGTGTATCCATCTTTCACCGGCCTATCCACCTTTCAACGTATCGTCTGTTGAGATGTCTCCGAACCACACTTGAAAGTGGTGAAACCACATTTCCTGACGGACGTTCAGTGGTACACCTTCCAAGAAGGGTCCAGTACGTTTTGTAGGATGATTGAGTAGGCAGGACCAGTTAGCTTGAGTGGAAGTAAGTATGGCCCAATCACATAGCCATCCAGAATTCCCGCCCACACGTTAATGTCAAACCGTTGCTGAAATCACCGAACATGAATGGCACGAGGGTTTTCGTCTTTTCGCAAATTCAGAGCACTGTCCGTAGTGAACTTACATTCGTCTTTGAACAGACCGCGACGTGGAAACATGGGTATGAGACGATGCAGCGATGCATAGACCTCATACAGTAGGCAACGTGTTGTGGAAAATTACTTGGACCCACAGCTTGGACCCTTTGTATGTGATACGGATGTAATTCTTGCCCAAGCAGAATGTCCAAGACGGTACTGTGACCAACACCAATTGCACGCTCAAGTTTTCCATCATTCGTTGACATGTTATCGTCAAATCGATCCGGTACGTCTTTTTCAAATTCGGGCATGCGGCGTTGCCGTGGAGCGCCGCAGTCCTGACTTGTCACGGTGAAGGTACCTGTTTCTCGCAGCCGATGCGTAGCTTTGGCAAAAAAAAAAAAAAAAAAAAAAAAAAAAAAAAAAAAAAAAAAACTTTTGCGATGGTGTGCTACGTTGCAGAAAACGTTCGCGATACAGCCGACTAACAGCTCTTATCCTACCTCGAGCTTCGCCATGCACAAGAAGCATGTCTTTTCATCCCAGAGACGTGTACCGAACCGTCTTTATCGTAGACACACAGCCATTCACATTTAAGTGCTTGGCAGAGGGTTCATCGAACCACAATCATACTATCTCTCCACTATTCCACTCCCGAACAGCGAGCGGGAAAAACGAACACCTAAACCTTTCTGTTCGAGCTCTGATTTCTCTTATTTTATTTTGATGATCATTCCTACCTTTGTAGGTTGGGCTCAACAAAATATTTTCGCATTCGTAAGAGAAAGTTGGTGACCGAAATTTCGTAAAAAGGTCTCGCCGCGACGAAAAACGTCTATGCTGTAACGACTTCCATCCCAACTCGTGTATCATATCTGCCACACTCTCTCCCCTGTAATGTGATAATACAAAACGAGCTGCCCTTTTTTGCACCCTTTCGATGTCCTCCGTCAATCCCACCTGGTAAGGATCCCACACCGCGCAGCAATATTCTAACAGAGGACGAACGAGTGTAGTGTAAGCTGTCTCTTTAGTGGACACGTTAAGTGACACGAGGTGACCGTCTGACTTAGTACAAGTCATCCTGTCTGCCGTTTTGCATACCAGGACAAGCAACTCTGAGACTTTTCCCTTTCCCTTAGCCATCCTGATTTAGGTTTTCTGTGATTTCCCTAAATCGCTCCAGGCAAATGCCGGGATGGTTCCTTTGAAAGGGCACGGCTGATTTCCTTCTCCATCCTTCCCTTACCCGAGCTTGCGCTCCGTCTCTAATGACCTCGTTGTCGACGGGACGTTACACTCTAATCTACTCCTCCTCCTCCTCTTTCCCTTAGCAAACATGAACGCGTTACACCTCCGACCTGAAACTGTCGTAGAGTGGAAACGGTACGTTTCCGGGCATGGGTTCCTAATCAAAATATTATGTACTCTCTCCCCTGCACAAATGCTATAAGCTTGTAACGAGAATTTCCGAATACCTTGTATATGCAAGTATCCGCCTCCGTAGCTGAAAGTGGTCAGCCCGGCTTACTGCCATGTGGAGGATCTCGGTTCGATTCCCTGTACAACCAGGAATTTTGCCTTGGTGTGAGGACTAGAACGCAGTACACTCAGCCTCGTGGTGCAAGATGAGGAGTAACCTGAGCGTGTAGTAGCTGCTCCGGTTCATGAAAACTGACAACGATCAGGAGATCGGTGTGCTAACCCCATGGCCCTCCATACGGCATTCAATGATACCTTTGGGAAAAGATGACACGGCGCTCGGTCGGTATCTGTAGACTCATTAGTGCCTGCGGAAACTGTTTGTCCACGTGGCAGTAATGACGTATAGTTCTCCTGTAAGTTTCCTCTCCTCACTTCACTGAATAAATAAACGTCGGGTAATTATTTGTACCTATTGATGGTATTGTTTCACTATCTGTCTTCGAGATTGGTCACTTACTGCTTCCGTTCAGATCCAGCCACAGTACCAGCTGAAACTCCCAAGCATCCTACCGTCAAACATTAAAATAAGTCAGAAAAGTGAACTGATTTGCAATATCCTTATGGATGCAACAGCATTCTTACCAAATTGTTCCAAAATGAAGCGCATGAAAACGGGATTTTGCAATACTCATACCTCGGTTGCATTGGCCACAGAAAGGTATTGTCAAGCGTCTTGAATAGCCCTTGAGCTAGGGGCAATTGGTATATCCAACATAAGGATCATCTTAGTTTCATTGTCCTGGAGCATAGGGTCAAAGTGTGAATATTGAACACTTCCTTCTGCTTAGGCAAATGGAGCAAATCAGTTGCTTCATTTTTACATTTGGTATGGTCTATGATGGGCCTTATGGGAATTATGGAGGCACCATTAGTTCAAGGGCAGTTTATCGGAAAATGTTAGTTTAGTATATTTTCCCCGTTACCACTGGGCAAAATTCACCCAAAGATTCCCAATGGTTCAAATGGCTCTAAGCACTATGAGACGTAACATCTGATGTTACCAGTCCCCTAGAACTTAGAACTACTTAAACCTAACTAACCTAAGGACATCACACACATCCATGCCCGAGGCAGGATTCGAACCTGCAAGCGTAGCGGTCGCGCGGTTCCAGACAGAAGCGCCTAGAACCGCTCGGCCACACCGGCCATCAAAGATTCCAAGATCACTACACACATGAAATAGCCGAAATTTTTACGATATATTTTGAAGATTCCGATCTCGAACAACCTTGAATATTTCTTGATGTCTTCATCTCCTTCCCAGACACAAAGGTTTAAATTTACCCTACTTGTGCACTTAAAATGCGGATGTAGAATCTGGTGTGAGGTGAAAATGTAGTCTATAAAGTGACGTTGCACGAAGAGACATCATGTGAAGTGTCTCCGTTACCATTAGAAAGGTTCTTGGAACTCCACGTTTTAGTACTGAAGCACATGCATAATTTTTGAGCATGTAAAATCCCATCTGATGTGTAACATTAGCTTTGCGTTATTTCATTTTCACATAAGTAAACTATCAAAATTTTGCTGAGGCATCAATTTATTTCCATATTCGTGACATGCCATGATGTAGCGGGGAAAAGAAGGGAACCATGAAAAAATAGTACTATGGGAGCTCAAAAGCTAATTTTCTCCTCTTTATTAAAAGACTATGACTGAAAAGTGGCTTAACAGCTGCCTCGTTCTGCCTTCCTCAGCTCATTTAATAATTTACCCAAAAATATTGGCAGGCGAACATATTCGCACTTCTTTATGATGGGAGAGAAGGAGACTGAGGGAAGGAGATGGAAAAGTTATAAATACTGGAAGGCAGCAGACAGTGGTAGCGTTACAGAAACAGTGAAGGACGCAATGGCAGTGCGAGTAAAAGAGGGGGACGCAGTGGCAGTGCAACGTAGTTGACAGTGACACACCAGCGCTGGGACGAGAGTGAAGAAGACAGTGCCATTGGAAGAGAAGTAAAGTGAAGGAGAAAGTGGAATTGGGTGAGAGCCAGTGATGACGAGAGACAGAGTCTATGACAGTTGCAACGAGGAAGGGAGGAATAGTGACGTTCTAGTAGTATATCACTGCCGATATGTTGGTGAGGCAGCGGCGGAAATTGATCTTATTGTCACCAGGAAAGACTGCGAAGATGAAGGAGCGGGCGAGGCGACGGCGAGAGCGAAGGTTATAAGTTAATGAGTTACAAGTTAATGACTTCCCGGGATCGTTACTTTTGTATGGTATCAATTTCTCACCCACAAGGTTAAAGGTTCAGTTATTATCTTGAGTTTATAGCGTAATAATAAAATTACAGCTACGAGGGCGTGCTGAGAACTCTTAATTTTTTTAAAATAAACGAATGTTATTAACAATTTACATCTTAATTCTTCGTGTCTAGATGTTTGCAGCCGTCTGCTGGTAGAGGGCTCCGAATTGTAGCATGTAACATGGCGGTGTGTAACGTAGCTATGTCAGTACATGAGAAACAACGTGCTCTATGGAGCTTTGATTTTGAAGTGATCTTCCACACATGGCGCACCCTCTCTTTCAGCACGAAAATGCTAAGTCACACACGAGCGCTGCGGCATCTGCAACAAACCGACGCCTTGAGTTCACTGCCTCCATACGATTTTCATCTCATTCCAAAACTTAAAGATCGTCTTCGAGGACTTTACTTTGATAGTCATGAAGGGGTGCAAGCAGAGTGAGGGTGTGGCTCCGTCAGCAAAGTAAAACTTTCTACAGTGACGGTATCAAAAAACTGGCCTTTCATGGGCAGAAATGCGTTCGTAGCCACGGTGACTATGTTGAGAAATAAATATGTTAACACGAAAACCAAAGAAGTAGAATTTTCGTAACGTTTTGTTATATTCAAAAATCCCCGAGTTTTCCCGTAAAAGATTCGGAGACATTAATTTTTAGCATGATGTTCTATATCAATCAAATTTACCGCCTCTTCCAAGGAACATTGTGCATAGAATGAGATTTTCACTCTGCAGCGGAGTGTGCGCTGTTATGAAACTTCCTGGCAGATTAAAACTGTGTGCCGGACCGAGACTTGAACTCGGGATCTTTGCATTCCGCGGGCAAGTGCTCTACAAACTGAGCTACCCAAGCAAGACTCATGCTCCGTCCGCATAGCTTTACTTCTGCCAATATCTCGTCTCCTACCTTTCAAACTTCACAGAAGCTCTCCTGCGAACCTTGCAGAACTAGCACTCCTGAAAGAAAGGATATTGCGTAGACATGACTTAGCGACAACCTGGGGTATGTTTCCACAATGAGAGTTTCACTGTGCAGCGCAGTGTGCGCCGATATGAATCTTGCTGGCAAAGTTCGAGTCTCGGTCCGGTACACAGTTTTAATCTGCCATGAAGTTGTACACTGTGCATGTTTTCTCCTTTAACTCTGAGGAGACAAAAGTCATGGGTTACCGATAGGCACACATACATATAGTAGTAATATCATGTACACAATGTGTAGAACGGCATTCCATTGGCGGAGCTGTCGTTTGTACAAAGATGATTTTTATGGCCGCACGACGGGAATTAACGAGCTTTGAACACAGACTGGCAGTTGGAGCTTGATGCATTGGACAGTCCATTTCGGAAATTGTTAGAAAATCCAATATTCCGAGATCCAGAGTCAAGAGTGTGCCGAGAATAGCATGTTTCAGGCATAACCTCTTACCACGGACCAAGCGATGGTCGACGACCTTCACTCAACGACCGATACCAGCTGATTTTGCTTAGAATTGTCAGTGCTAAGAGACAAACAACACTGCGTGAAATAACAACAGAAATCAGTGTGGGTCATATGACGAACGTCTCTGTTAGGACAGTGTGACGGAATTTGGCGTTAATGGGCTGTGGCAACAGACGACTGACGCGAGTGCTTTTGAAGCACAACACCACATGCAGCGCCACTGCTGGGCTCTGTGAAGATATCGGTTCGACCCTAGACGACTGAAAAACCGTGCTCTGGCCAGATGTGTCCTATTTTTAGTTGGTAAGAGCTATGAATATGACACAGACTTGACAAAGGCCAACAGGGATTTGTGCAAGCTGGTGGTGGCTCCATTACGTGGAATGGACTGGATCCTCTGGTCCAAATGAAACAATCATTCACTGGAAATGCTTATTTTTGGGTCCTAGGAAATCATTTGCAGCCGTTCATGGATTTCATGTTCTCAAACGATGATGGACTTTTTCTGGATTATAGTGCGCCATGTCGCTCGGGAAAAATTGTTCAGAACTGGTTTGACTAACATTATTGACAGTTCGATCGTCTAATCTGGCCACCCAGATCACCCGACACGAGTCCCATCGAACATTTATGGGACATAATCCAGAGGTCAGTTTGTACACAAAATCCTACACCGACAACACTTTCACAATTATGGACGGCTGTAGGGGCAGTATGGATCAACATTTCTGAGGGGACTTCCAAGGACTTGAGTCCACGCCACGTCGAGCTGCTGTAGTATGCCAGGGAAATGGAGGTCCAACACGACATTAGTAGGTATCCTACGACTCTTGTCACTTGATTGTGTGATGTCGAAAGTTCACTGTGCCTCCTCCAGTCTTTACTCTGTTAAAGCAAATGGAGTATTTTACGAACTGCACTGCGTAAAATACTTTCAAACTAGGGATGGTCTGTTCTTCAATCAAGCTAAAGTCTGATGGCGGTAGCAAGAAGGTACCGTACAGATCAGGTGGGGACAAAAGGCAGGAAGAAGATTAAGGTTTAAAGTCCTGTCGACATGGAGGTCCTTAGAGACACTGCGAAGGACCGGGTGTTTAAGGATGCTGAAAGTGAATCGGTAGTGTCCTTTCAAAGGAACCACCCGGACATACATGTGGTGCAGTTTCTGGGATTCGTGGTAAAGAATCACGGGAAACCTGAATTTGGATGGCTGGACTTAGATACCAACCGTCGCCTTCTCAAATGCGAGTGTAGGGTGATAACCACTGCACCAACTTGTTCAGTCAGGCGGGGCAAGTCTTTAACTTCGCACATTCACTTGAACTGTCTGGCAGGCCACACCACATGGCAACCTATATGGGAGACTTGCAAGGTACCAGACATTTTAGGTTCCTTTTACGCAAAAACTTCTTTAAATACATGTAGGAAATGGAAGTAAAACAGTTGTAATATTTAAACATTTATTTATAGCAAAAAGTAGCAATTTTTCAAACTTCTATGCTTTATCACATCCAATCAACAAATAAAAAGTGTTCAAAAATGGCTAGGGTGAAAAATCATTGCCCAGTATCAAACAGTTTACAAAGTCATAAATTAAAAACATATTTATTCATTTTTTGCCCAACCAATTATATTTCTCATTACTTTATGAGTCAGTCTAAACAAACAAAATGTTAAAATATGCATGTTTATGCACGGCAGCTGTCACACTTATAGTAAAGGAGATCTTCTTGGTCCGTGCAAGCCACACGAGCCCACCCTTTGCATGATGTGCAGCGAACCCAATCTTCATTTGTTGATTCCCTGCAAATAATACACTCTGTAGCGCTGTCTTCTTAAGTGTCAACTTTAGAACTTCCGTTCGTGTAATATTTGTGCAGAAGCGAAGTTTTCGGTTTATTTTCACTTTTTTTGTTTCTTTTTCTGTTTATTCATCTGAATCTGTTTTTGCATCTTCTTGTCTTTTCTTAAGGCTGATCTTAAAGCTTCTGTTCAGATCCTTTTAATTTCTTGTCTAGCTTATCTTTCTAGGGTCTGTTAGTCAATTTTTCAGTTTTTCAGTTCTTGTCTTCCAACTGACAAATTTCTGTCGTGCTTTCTCTGATACTGGAGAGATTTTGTCTATGACCGTTTGGAGTAAGGAAGTAATGCAGCTTCCACGTCCACCGAAGTACCCAGAAGTGCTCGGAGGAGAAGAAGGAGGAGAATGTACTGTGGAAAGACTTGTTGACAAAACACACAGCAAGATGTCATCTGAGCCACTGGTTCAATCGTTGACACAGAAGAAGTTGCAATGATACCCCTGGTTCTTTTGAAGAAGCATTTCGGACTACGCCACCAAAAACGGTCCGTCTTGAGACTACTGTCAGGCTTTCCTCAGAGGAGTGAGTTGCAGTTTGGAAGACTGAATCTGTAAAGATGTCTTTCTTTCGTGGATGGAACCCAGAGCAGGAAAAACCAGAAGTTGCAAGGTCCATCCTGCAAACAGTGTTCAAAGCAGTTCCAACCAAAGTAGAAACGTCCTTTGAGTTACAGATAGTAGCTGAATTAGTATGAGCAGAAATGCTTGCCATACGCACATTGTTGTTTTTTGCATACGAAATCACTTCAAGTTCCTTGTGTGAAATGTGACCATATAAAATTATAAGAGTAGGATTTTCTTTTGGTGGGCTCACTTGGGCCACAAACATTTTTGCCAAATCAAAACAAAATCTTAAAAATTCTTTTTCACTCATTGGGATCATTCTATTATATAGGTCTAACAAATGCTCAATTAAGTTTGATTCTAATTCTTCTCAAAAGGTTTGCTTGAAACGAACACTCTGAGGCTTTGTTTCAACATCCCCACCACGTTTTAAAAGTTTTGCTCTATTTGACAAAGTGCTTTTTTGGGACACAAAAATGAATCTTAGCCTGTCTTGTTCCTATTTTCTCGTGTAGCACTTGCTCAGTAGCAATCTTGATGTTATCCTCTCGCAATAGTCTACATTTTTTCTCATTACCCATGGCGCGGAATGATCTGAAAACGAAGAAACTGTGTTAGTGCTCTTCAAAGTCGTACTAATACTATGGTTTCCAGTAATGAGCAAGTGATGTCTGTCCGGCAACGGGCCAATGAGGCGTAAGGAGCGAATGAGGTGAGGGCAGCATATAAATTTATCATAATGTTCTAATGTTTTAAACTAGTATTCAGTTAACTCGGTCTATTAATAATGAAAGTGATGTTGCTCAAAAAATAAGTGAACACATTCTACTGAAGTAGACTTGTTTAACATAGGGTGAAACCTTACAACGAGAAGCCACCACTAGACCACAAACACATCTCCCACTCACTGCTCAGACTGCACTGGCGCAAAACTGTTGAGAACCGTATTGTGACTTTCAGTGACAAAGACGTTCTCGCACAAGAGTGCGTCTCCCTGCCATTTGTGACAGTTTTTGAGAAACACGCTTTGTTCGATACTGGGCAGTGTCTAAAGCTGTGCAAGTCCCCTCCAAGTTATGGTCACTGCAATACTGCACCATTTCTTACGCCATACGTTAGTTGCTATACTGAAGAGCCAAAGAAATTGGTACACCAGCCTAATATCGTGTACGGGCTGAATAAAGCAGAAGTGCCACAAAGAGAAGTAAAATGGACTCAAATAATGTCTGAAGTACTGCTGGAGGGAAGTGACACCAGGAATGTTGCAGGGCTGTCTATAAATCTATCAGTGTACTAGGAGGTAGAGATCTCTTCTGAACAGCACGTTGCAAAGCATCCCAGATATGCTCAATATTATTCATACATGGGAAGTTTGGTGGACAGCGGAAGTGTTCACAATGAGAAGAGTGCTCCTTGAGCCACTCTATAGCAATTCTGGAGGTGTAGAGGGTTGCATTGTCCTGCTGGAAGTGCCCAAGTCCTTCGGAATACGCAATGGACCTGAATGGGTGCAAGTGATCAGACAGGATGCTTACGTACCTGTCACCTGTCAGAGTCGTATGTAGACGTACAAGCGGTCCCATATCATTCCAACTGAACACGCCCCACACCATTACAGATCCTCCAGCTTGAGCTATCCCGTGCTGACATGCAGTGTCCATGGATCACGAGGTTGTCCCCATACCCGTACACGACCATCGACTCAATACAATTTGAAACGAGACTCGTCCGACCAGGCAATATGTTTCCAGTCATCAAAAGGCCGATGTCGGTTCTGATAGGTCCAGGCGAGGCATAAGGCTTTGTGTCATGCAGTCACCAAACGTACACGAGTGGGCCTTTGGCTCTGAAAGCCCATATCGATGGATTTTTCGTTGAATGGTTCGCACGCTGACACTTGTTTATGGCCCAGCATTGAAGTCTGCAGCAGTTTGAGGAAGGGTTGCTCTTCTGTCACGTTGAACAATTCTCTTCAGTCGTCGTTGGTTCCGTTCTTGCAGGATCTTTTTTCGGCCGCAGCGATGTTGGAGACATGATGTTTCACCGGGTTCCTGATATTCAAGGTACACTCGTGAACTGGTGGTACGGGAAAATCTCCACTTTATCGCTACCTCATAGATGCCGTGTCCCATCGCGCGTGCGCTGACCGAGCGAGGTGGTGCAGTGGTTAGCACACTGGACTCGCATTCGGGAAGACGACGGTTCAATCCCGTCTCCGACCATCCTGATTTAGGTTTTCCGTGATTTCCCTAAATCGTTTCAGGCTAATGCCAGGATGGTTCTTTTGAAAGGGCATGGCCGATTTCCTTCCCCATCCTTCCCTAACCCGAGCTTGTGCTCCGTCTCTAATGACCTCGTTGTCGACGGGACGTTAAACACTAACCACCACCACCATCGTGCTCTGACTATAACACCACGTTCAATCTCACTTAAATCGTGATAATCTGTCTTTGTAGTAGCAGTAACCGATCTAACAACTGCAGCAGATATTTGTTATCTTGTATAGGCGTTGCCGACCGCAGCACCGTATTCTGCCTGTTTACATATCTCTGCATCTGAATACGAATACCTATACAAGTTTCTTTACGATTCAGGGTAATTTATAACAGTATCTGTTGTTTTTAAAATAGTCCTGATAACACTTCTCAATTACTGTAACAACCCAATATTTCTAAAGAATGTAAATTCTAGGAACAAACATTACTCGCCTTTAAAGAAGTGTTATTTAAAAACCAAAACTTTTACATTGCGCTATTGCTAATAAATATGCCGGTGTTTTGCTCGGTATTCTGTATAAAAACGAAGAACCTGTTATAAACAAGACCAAACGCATTAAAAAAAATACAGGTTATTCAGAATTAAAATATCGTTAAAGGTTCTAACCGGTCTATTTTGGGTTCCTAGTGTCAACGTTGTTGTGTCACAGAACGCTATGGACCGCCATCTCTATACCAAGTGTCCAAGACATTCTCCAGAATGTTTTGGAGAAGAGAAAAGCGTGCTCAAAGTTTGTCCCCAACACGTTGACTCCCAAACTACATAAAACTACGACGCTTGGACACCTGCCGTGGCAGCATTAAAATTAAGATGGCAGGCAGTTCTTTCTGGGAAAAGTCGCCAGGTTGACGAGGCTTGGTGTTATCAGTACGAACCTACTGCAAAGCGAGAAAATGCAGAAATTCACATGAAGTGTCAATGCTGTGACAACATAACTGAAATTCTGGCCAATGATGCACGCGAATTGCAAAACATTTCGAAGAAGGATTCTTCTGACGCTTTCAAATGGTTATACGAACGTTCTGTTGGTGGAGACTACGTAGAATACCTGAAACACCAAAACTATTATATTAATTTTTCTATGTTTTTATTAGTCCACTCTAGAAACCTTTTGGACTGACGATAGGAATCCATTATGTAGCCGACATCCAGCGAATGTCTATAAGTCGAATTTCCATGGGACCACGTCTACTTGCGGAGCACTTATCTTCATCATTTCCAGTGAAGTTCGTCTGTCAGTTGCAATCAATTAATAATAAACAAGCTGATTGCGAGAGGCACCGCTTGCGGTGTGCCAGCGTATACTCAAATATTTTGCTGTCTTTAGGGATAGATGTTGGTCCATACAAAACACTTTTTGGACATGGGTTCCTACCATCGTTTTCTTCCTGATTACAGCCTTTACAAACCCTCCCACAAACGTCGTCGGCATTCGTTACACCCTGCTACAATGCTTAAGTACAGTACAGTGTAATGCGAGTAACTTAACATTAACATCTATCTTTTGTGCAATCAATACTTCCTTTCATATGGATGAGTTACCTCACAGTTTTGCCGTAATACATTAAGGAGAGAAAATAGAAATAACACACTAAGACACTGATTTTTTTCTGAAATTACCAGATACGCGAAGAACAAAATGTGCGGTTCTTGGCTTTTGTAGGAACTGTATAAGGTTTTTTCCAGTGCCTATTTTCGTCGGTGGATACATCAAACTTTTGTATCATTCTGCTCTATACATGGAATCGTATTCATATTTTAATGATTATCTGACACTGCAGGCTATATTGAAGGCGATCTCATAATCTAATCACGCTTGTTCTTCTTATTACAGAAGTTTATTCACCCAGATCGCTTAAAACACTCAATGATTACTAGTTTCAGAGTGATTAAATCGCCATGTTCAGAATATTTGTATAGAAAACATTTTTACGTGGCCAATCCCTTTCTTCGCCAATTTACATGAACTGGATACAATTTTAATGTACAGAAAAGTACAATTATGGAAAATTCTAATGTCAAACCAACATAAAATGCAAACAGATTCGAAGAAACATACCTTATTCTGCCGACATTCCATAGTATCGTCTCTCGTCATACAATACGAGAATAGCTGTAAGAAGCATGCACCGTAGTTACAAATAATAAAATTATACAATTCCTTGCATTGTACACACATGAAAATTTTTTTGTCATCGCCTCGGTTCCCAGAACTCCTGAAGATAACCGTTGACTGGGGATGTTGTATCAGACACAGTCCCTTTGACTGTTCAGAGATGTCACTAAACCCGACCAAAGATGTAAACAACCATGCATGAGCAGCGCCTATTACACCGAGGGGGGCCGACAGTCAATCAGTTTCAGTCATTCCGCAAAGAAGGAGGTACACGGCTCGGGTTGTCTGTAGTTCAACCATGCCTAGACAATCAATACCGTGGTTCGATCGCGTCCGCATTCTTGCTTTTTGCCAGAAGGGCTCTCAACAAGGGAAGTGTCCAGACGTCTCGGAGTGAACCAAAGACATGTTCGGCCACGGAGAAGATACAGAGAGCCAGGAACTGTCGATGACATGCCTCACTCACGCCGCCCAAGGGCTACTACTATAGTGGATCACCGCTGCGTAGGGATTGTGGCTCGGAGGATTCCTGACAGCAACGCCACCACGTCGAATAATGCAGCCACAGGACGTCGTGTTACGACTGAAACTGTGCGCAGTAGGCTGCATGATGCGCAAGATCACTTGCGGCGTCCATCTTTGTACCACGACACCGGGCAGCGCGGAGCAGATGCGCCCAACAACGTGTCGAATGGACTGCTCAGGATTGGCATCACATTCTGTTCACCGATGAGTGTCGCATATACCTTCAACCAGACAATCGTCGGAGACGCGTTTGGAGGAAACCCGGCCAGGCTGAACGCCTTAGACACACTGTCAAGCGAGTGCAGCAAGGTGGAGATTCCCTGCTGTTTTGGGGTGGCATCCTGTGGGGCCGACGGTGATCATGGAAGGCGCCGTAACGGCTGTACGATACTGCGTTCCATCGTCCGACTGATAGTGCAACCATATCGGCAGCATATTAGCGAGGCATTCGTCTTCATGCACGACAATTCACGCTCCCATCGTGCACATCTTGTGAATGACTTCCTACAGTATACCGACATCGCTCGACTAGAAAAATGGTTCAAATGGCTCTGAGAACTATGGGACTCAACTGCTGTGGTCATCAGTCCCCTAGAACTTAGAACTACTTAAACCTAACTAACCTAAGGACATCACACACATCCATGCCCGAGGCAGGATTCGAACCTGCGACCGTAGCAGTCGCACGGTTCCGGACTGCGCGCCTAGAACCGCGAGACCACCGCGGCGCTCGACTAGAGTGGCCAGCATGTTCTCCAGACATGCACCCTATGGAACATGCCTGGAATAGATTGAAAAGGGCTGTTTATGGATGACGTGACCGACCAGTCACTCTGAAGGATCTACGCCGAATCGCCGTTGTGGAGTGGGACAATATGGACCAATAGTGCCTTGATGAACTTGTGGAGAGTATGCCACGACGAATGCCGAGATGCATCAATGCAAGAGGACGTGCTATTAGGTATTGCAATTAGACAAAGGCTCAGAATCATGTCTAGTAGTGTACATTAAAGCAGACTTCCTGCTTCTACAACTTTGAACATCAAAAACACCATTAATGCTGCCAAACATAAATTCCAATCCTGAACGAACTTCTTCTAAAAATATCTTACTTTTCAACTTTAAATAACAGTGCAAATGGGTAGCATTGCCTTGAGCAAAAGGTTCCTCAGAAACACGATACTCTAAAACAGACCAAACATTAAGAACAGTATTAACAAAGTGTTGTTTGGAGGACATACCTTCACCGAGGAGTCAAGCAGTATATTGCTCCCTCCTACGTATATCTCGCGAGGAGACCATGAGGATAAAATCAGAGGGATTAGAGCCCACACAGAGGCATACCGACACTCTTTCTTCCCAGGAACAATACGAGACTGGAATAGAAGGGAGAACCGATAGTGATACTCAAGGTACCCTCCGCCACACACCGTCAGGTGGCTTGCGGAATATGGATGTAGATGCAGATGTAGATTCACCGGTGTGTACAGCAATCGGGACCACAACCTCACAACATGCAATGTGTGGCTTTCATGAACAATAAAAAGGACGGAAATGATGTTTATGTTGATCTTTATTCCAATTTTCTGTACAGGTTCCGGAACTCTCGGAACCGAGGTGACGCAAAACATTTTTTTAATTTGTGTATGTCAAAGACGTAATCATATGTTGTAAGAGACTGCTGCCATCTAGTGGCGCCTCAAAACACGATGCATTCCGTTGATTACCTCACAACAGCTTCCTATCAGATGTCAACAAGGACACAACATGATAACATTTTATACACGTCTTATGTATTTTACTTGTAACTATTGTGCTCTGTACTCACAGCTGTTTTTCTGCTGAGCAGTGTTCTGCAGACCTGCACAGACGTACCTGCTCTACGCCAGTGATTCCTACTGTCGTAAAGGAGTCTAGATCTGATGATGATCTCTTAGAAGGTAGGAGCTGGCCATTCAAAAATTAAAAGTAGTAACTTCAGTGCGATCACGACTGTGTTTATTAAACAAGTTATCAATAGATCGCTGTTTTTCCTGGAACAGAGTTTCAAAAACTCTCATACGGAGTGCTCCGTCAGAAGGCCGTAAGCTGTAGCCCACGCTGGAGGCATCGCGCGGCCTCGGCAGTCGCAGCACGTCCCTGCCGGCAGCTGTCTGTCCCGCCATCATCTCGCGCCGGGCTTCCCCGCGGCTACTTGCTGCTGCCTGGTGCCTCCAGCGACCTTGGTCCGCCGTCCTTGTCATCGTACTCCCACATGCGTCCATCACATCTCACCTACGATTTAATCCCCGAAGAATTCTCGCTACGATGACACTTGAACTTTTCCGTTGACAAGGAGTGGGAAAAGAAGTCCCTCGTTTTATCTTACTGTGTCATGTTGTAATTAAAAAAAGGAGACGAATAGTTTTATAACGTCGTCATCTCACATTAATGCCTTTCCTCGAAAATACGGCGCAGTCATTGAAATACCAGTAATTGTTAGGACATCCGATCAAAACAGAATTTGCTAAAACGTTGTAAGTCAATGATAAAAGCTTCACGTCTGCTACTAGAACTCATAAAGCTACTATTGCAAACCCTACATTATGAATTCATCCTCTTCAGGATGTACTTCTCTTATTTATGGTGGACGAATCATCCACTTGCAATGGATGTGGGCTAGAAAATCGTGTACTGCCAGCCATTACCTTTCTGGGTTAAGATGTATCTTAATCGCAGACAAGCTGGTCAAGGTATGACTGTGAGCTCTACGCAGCCAATATCTCAATGAAAAGCTGTAGGCACATGCTTGAAGGTTGACATTTCATCCTTATCACACACCACAGGCCATTTGTGCTCGCCTTCAATGTGATACCAGACAAGATATAAAGACGTCAGATACGCCATTTAGACTTCATAGCCTTTTTTATTATGAATATTGGACATGCTACTCATTTGCAAAATGGACCAGCAGCTGTATTACCTCTTGGTAAAGTCACTGGAATTTCCAACGATAAGGTAGAAGATAAGCTGAAGTATCTCCTGCAAGCATTGTTAGGCTTCGAACTCCGAAGTATTCAAGTGCTACGTTCGAATGCAGCACTGTACGGCAGCGTATCAACGTCACAAGCCCGACAGCTCGTTACGAAAAATTCCTATCAGCCAACTACTTGCTTTCTCCACAGCCTATTTTACCTATGACATCTAGTGAAATAGACGTTCTTTGGCCAAACATCTAGAAGGATTGCGAGGTATCGGATCGCTAGTGCCATGTTTGCAGCATAACAAAATAACGTGGCATGTTAACAGTTTCGTCAAGCACGTTTAGCTCTCACTCAGACAACGATCTGAACATGTATTTTTTGACGTCGTTGTGCGTCTGCCGCCAGAAGTATTCCAACAATGCCGTGAGGGGATTGCGTGCTGAGGCGTTCTTCTCCATGTCATTACCGATCATAAACGTAGTCTGAGTCCTACCTCGTTATAGCGCTTTCAGCCCTGCATGCCATGAACTAAATTCGAACCGATGCCTTTCGCCCAGCGATAATCGTCAAATGGAATGATTCCATAGGCAAAAGACCTCGCTCACCAACCATGCACCAGAGCATTGGACTCTATTGTATTACTAGATCTCCGAACGTGGCTTCCAAAGAATATACCAACAGTACAGTGGCTGAATTAGTATATGGATAAAAAATGCAACTGTCTAGCGAATTCTTCACTGACGCGTAAAGAAGTGTCATATGAGTATTAGACATTGCATATAACCCATGCTCGAAGTCCCATCCACCTGATTCAAAAGGAGGTAGCAAAATTTTCTACTACTTACAGTCCAACAAACAGATTACCTTCAAGAAAGACACCATTCTAAATAAAATCTGTCTAACTACAATGCTATGGCTCATTCAAAATACTGGAATACCATGACACACTCGTGAAAGCCAGCTGTCCTCCCATTTCAAAATGGTTCAAATGGCTCTGAGCACTATGGGATTTAACATCTATGGTCATCAGTCCCCTCGAACTTAGAACTACTTAAACCTAACTAACCTAAGGACATCACACGACACCCAGCCATCACGAGGCAGAGAAAATCCCTGACCCCGCCGGGAACCGAACCCGGGAACCTGAGCGTGGGATCCTCTCATATGTCTACCTCTCTATTCCTCAAGAAAACAACTAATCGAATACCTCTAAGTAAGTGCGATCACATTATCTCGCCCAGTCCTTATCAAGTCTATGTAAGGGCCTGCTCCTTGAGCTACATTAGTAGTATAGCATTATTCATACGAGACCAGTGGATAGGAAGATAGGCAATCCGCAAGTTGCGTGATATGATAACGCTGTCACTGATTATCGTTAGATTATCACGGTGGGTTCCAGGTGAGATAACAGTCTTATCTTAAGGCCACTGTAAGGACTTCCAGTGTCAGGTTTCTCGCTTGAGAGACTTACGCACGGCTCAGTCTCCTCCTCCTGGATAATCAGCGGTCATTGATGAAGGTGATCCTGGTTAATCCCACGCATCTTAGGAGGTTGTGCAGATTATTTCAGTGTCATCCAGGGGAACCCCTGTTCTGCCCATGCAATTAAGGCAAGAGAGTTAATTATATTCAAGGTCATGTCGTAACTCGATATGGTCATGTGATACAATATTGGTGGGAAAACCCTGACCCGATGAGAGCACATTAAAATGGCGGGAAACCTCGTGGACCAACAATATTTGAGCTACCCCTCCCTCTTTTCATCCTCTGTGACTAAATGAACTGTGTAAGCCCGTTCATTCGAGGTCTGTTCGTCACAGGGGAGAGGTCAGTTTTGTTATAAAAAAAATACCTCCTCATATAAAAGGCAGTGTCCTGGCTAACTGAAAAATTTAAGATTTGAAGAATGTGTGGATCTTCTATGGTAGGCATCGTGTAAGTAGGGATTTTTTTTTTTTAGTGCTAACAATAAGGGGTGAAATAGGGGATGAAGAACGTTTTTGAAAACTGTCGATATTATGGTAATTTTGAAGCTAGACCAATGAAAATTGGTATTTCGTTTTTCGGTAACAAATAAAGAAATACCTCCTTCACCATTTTTAGAAATTTAATTCTTTGGCGATGAAATAGTGGGTGAAATCTTTTTCTGAAAATATATCTACACTCCTGGAAATGGAAAAAAGAACATATTGACACCGGTGTGTCAGACCCACCATACTTGCTCCGGACACTGCGAGAGGTCTGTACAAGCAACGATAATACGCACGGCACAACGGACACACCAGGAACCGCGGTGTTGGCCGTCGAATGGCGCTAGCTGCGCAGCATTTGTGCACCGCCGCTGTCAGTGTCAGCCAGTTTGCCGTGGCATACGGAGCTCCATCGCAGTCTTTAACACTGGTAGCATGCCGCGACAGCGTGGACGTGAACCGTATGTGCAGTTGACGGACTTTGAGCGAAGGCGTATAGTGGGCATGCGGGAGGCCGGGTGGACGTACCGCCGAATTGCTCAACACGTGGGGCGTGAGGTCTCCACAGTACATCGATGTTGTCGCCAGTGGTCGGCGGAAGGTGCACGTGCCCGTCGACCTGGGACCGGACCGCAGCGACGCACGGATGCACGCCAAGACCGTAGGATCCTACGCAGTGCCGTAGGAGACCGCACCGCCACTTCCCAGCAAAATAGGGACACTGTTGCTCCTGGGGTATCGGCGAGGACCATTCGCAACCGTCTCCATGAAGCTGGGCTACGGTCCCGCACACCGTTAGGCCGTCTTCCGCTCACGCCCCAACATCGTGCAGCCCGCCTCCAGTGGTGTCGCGACAGGCGTGAATGGAGGGGCGAATGGAGACGTGTCGTCTTCAGCGGTGAGAGTCGCTTCTGCCTTGGTGCCAATGATGGTCGTATGCGTGTTTGGCGCCGTGCAGGTGAGCGCCACAATCAGGACTGCATACGACCGAGGTACACAGGGCCAACACCCGGCATCATGGTGTGGGGAGCGATCTCCTACACTGGCCGTACACCTCTGGTGATCGTCGAGGGGACACTGAATAGTGCACGGTACATCCAAACCGTCATCGAACCCATCGTTCTACCATTCCTAGACCGGCAAGGGAACTTGCTGTTCCAACAGGACAATGCACGTCCGCATGTATCCCGTGCCATCCAACGTGCTCTAGAAGGTGTAAGTTAACTACCCTGGCCAGCAAGATCTCCGGATCTGTCCCCCATTGAGCATGTTTGGGACTGGATGAAGCGTCGTCTCACGCGGTCTGCACGTCCAGCACGAACGCTGGTCCAACTGAGGCGCCAGGTGGAAATGGCATGGCAAGCCGTTCCACAGGACTACATCCAGCATCTCTACGATCGTCTCCATGGGAGAATAGCAGCCTGCATTGCTGCGAAAGGTGGATATACACTGTACTAGTGCCGACATTGTGCATGCTCTGTTGCCTGTGTCTATGTGCCTGTGGTTCTGTCAGTGTGACCATGTGATGTATCTGACCCCAGGAATGTGTCAATAAAGTTTCCCCTTCCTGGGACAATGAATTCACGGTGTTCTTATTTCAATTTCCAGGAGTGTATATTAAGAACTACTAAAGTATATTTAAAACTGCATCTATGAATACTGGTATTTGACTTCTGTGTTACAAATAAAAATGCATCTTTCATTGTTTTTCGAAACTGAACTCCTAAAAGGGTGAGGTACTGATGAAATTTATTATGAAAATATATTACTACTAAAACATTTTTGTAACTAAATACATAAAAATCTAAATTTGGCTTCTCAGTTAGGAATAAAAAAATACGCGCTCCAATCTTTTTGGGAATTCAACACTTGTGAAGGTGAAATGGGGATTAAAGTTTTTATGGAAATATTTCATTGTGGAAGCATTTTTGCAGCTATATCTATAAAAAATTTAATTTGGCTTTAGAAATAAAACATGCATAAGCACTTTTTTTTTGGAAATTCAATCCCTAAGGAAATGAAATAAGGTTATATTTGGAAACTGGTGTTTTGCTTCTTGGTTAGAAAGGAAAAGAAGATATATGTCTCACTCTTTTTGGAAATTCAGTTTCTAAAAGGGTGAAATAGGGTCAGACTGATATACTGACTCATCATTGCCCTGCCCAAACAGCTACGGATATCAGTTGTAGGCGTCGTTTAAGAAGCAAAAATGTGAGTGAAAGTTTTTTTCAAAATAAATAAAAAACTACTAAATGCTATTTAAGGCTGCATCTATGACAACTGGTATTAGAATTCCCAGGTAGAAATTAAAAAAAAAAATACGTGTTCAGTGTTTCTATGAATTCAACCCCTAAGGGAGTGCAATTGGGGATGAAAATTTTTAAGAAAATATTTGGTTACATTAAAAAATTTTTAAACTAAATTTATGAAAATTGTATCTCGTTTCTCGGTTAGGTGTAAACAAATATATGGTAGGTGACGAAAAGTTACAGGAAATATCTCCACAACTCCGGCTGCCACAATCATTTATGGTCAGAAGTAAATTCGAAAAAGGTCATGCTTATATGGTGTTAATTAACGTGAAAAGCCTATAAGGTGTTACAATTTGTGAACAACATAAACTATTACATAAAAAAATCACTGCAGACCATACAGACAAGCAGAGCGAACCAGTGGACGCTAAGCTAGATTTAACAAAACAGTATTTGCAGTATTTTATTGATTATTAGCAATTTATTTTTCTTGTTACAATGCTGGTTGTTATACATATAATGTATTTTATTTACAATCATCTATTGTTTATTAACATTTCTCTTATTTACGAGTCTATTTGTTATTGACACAGTGGTTCTTTTACAAAGCCTTTTTTCTCATACACAAAAATTTTCTATGTCATGGAGCTTTCGTGCGCCCACAAACACACACACACACACACACACACACAGAGGAATTTATACAAAGGTTACAGTATATGCACACATGGCGCCAGCTGTGACGTGCATAATCACGCACACACACAAACAAACCTGACTAAGACAAGAGGTTCATCCATCTTTTCCACACATAGTTCCCATCTTCACAGCGACTAATTCTTCATCAAAGATGGCGGCACGTTTACAATGAGACCTATCGATGTAGTCTCTTATACCATAACGCCAATCCCACTTGTAAACTAAACGAATTTCGGTTGATTTCATCTCAAATCATACAGGTCAAGAGTGAATGTGTCACATCACTATTTCAAAGTTTTCCGGAAAAAAATATGTGTTTAAGTTTCTTTCCAAATCCACAGTATTTTGATTTCCTGATGATTTGTTATAACGCCACAGACCTCTCTAAATGAGAGTATTTGTGAAAATGTTGTAGTGAAAGATAAAATTGAAAAATTGTAATAAAGAAACCAAAAGTGGTGGAGATCCATATTTTCAATAAATGATTTTTTCTCAAAACTATGAAACACACTTCTGAGCTTTTTTCTTTTTATTGGAAAAATAAGCTATGGAAATTTCTAATTTTTTTTCAAATTTCAAAACTATATTTTGAAAATATGAATAGTCATCGGACGTTAACTGTCTTGAGAAACGGTAAAGTGGAAGGACTACTAATTCTTAGATGTGACATAAATGCATGAACTTCTTAAACTGTCAAAATATTTGTACATAAAGATGAAAGACTGAAATTTTTCGGTTATTTAGAAATTTTTTCTAATTAACTCCCGTCCTAAATGTTCTAAAAATTACATAGTATGCTATTTAGTCATTGTACTTAGGGAATGTACAATCAGAGTGGGCAATACTTGCCTGTACAAACCGCGAGAAATTTTTTAGGTACACCTAACTCTACTGTCAAGGTCAAAACACCATGGACACTCAAATATTTAAACTGATCTCTAATTTAAGTAAATTTCATGAAAACTGTTATTCCTCAATCAAAACAATTACTTGACAACTTTATAAGTGAGTGGGAAAACAGTTCATAAGTTTGTTTGAAAGCATATTATAACAAAAATGAGTTATATGAAAAATTTATACCAGTTTTTCTTTTTGTGATATTATTTAAAACTTATTTTTGTCTTCTGTCATAACATTCTGTGAACTAAAATTGCCTATAATGTAACAATCAACACTATAGTGTTGAAAAGTGCCCATCTGTTTGTTTCATCTGCTTCTCATTGGCACATGGGCAACGACTATCCAACAAGAGCAGTACTTGGGAAACGGGAATTGAACACTGATGTTTTGATGGTTGCCATTTGAAAGCATTAGCAGAACTATGACGTGTCATAAAGAAGATGCAGTCTGTCAGAGACACTTTTTATCAGTCCCATCCACCACTGATTCTCATACAGACAAGAAATAAAGCGGCTCACTACAAAGTCTTCTAATGTATACTGTGGTCTCTGCATTTAGCACACAGTAGCAGGCTGCACTTAGTGGGGAACCATTTTTGCAATGTCTGTGCCACTCTGGGATGCAACCCAGTAGTAATTTCATTGAATCTTACCACAGGCTTTATAGAAGACCACACGTCTCTCGTTTTTAAACAGAATTCCCTTAATGTACTTCAATTTGGAATTAAGAGTTTAATATTTCTTACTATTGTTGATGTGGTGTGTACAAATGCAGTAGCATCTCTTGTAGCATCAACAGCTCCATGCTGGACATTAAACCTTGTTGCAAGATGTTTACAGACACCTCATCCTCACCTGTATTTTTTTACATGAACTGTTGCTGAAAATATCATTTTTTTGTCTTAAGTCTTGTAATACAGCATTGACCAAACTCGTAAACCTGGAAGTGGTTTTTACAACTAGATGCTGCACCATCAGTTGCATAAACTTGTTTAGGAAATCATCGCTGACAGTAGAAAAACAGTGTGATGTTCCAAGTAAGTGAGCAGTACATATGCATATTGATACCTGTGATGTGTGCCAGTGGTAACTTCGAATTTCGTTCTAGAAAGCAACAGATCAGTTCTCGGCAAAGCCGAAATGAAGAACTAATGTGTCAGTATTCTGGAATGCGGCCGATTTTACTTCTGCTATGCCCTGTCTCCGAATTCTCCGGATATGATGTTGAGCTATTCCTTTCATGACCCAATGCCTAACCTCTGTATCAAACTTTTCTGTCTGTGCCTACTCTCCTCCCTCTCACAATGCATAGTTACGTCATTGTCAGTATCCTGAGAGTGTAATCCTTCCATAGTCATCAGTTCAGCACCAGGACACATTGTGGCTCATGACATACACAGAAAAGCATGACGTCCATCTCAGTGTACTTCTTTCCTGCGACACTGCTTATGGCGAAACAACCAAGATTCATATTAATGCAGTAAATACATATGCATACTTCCTTCACTGGCTGGCAGTTTTACCCATTCTGGTCGCAAGGAGTAGAATTTTGTGTGACCAATTTTTAAACTTTGGTTCTCCTTTTTCAGTATGAGACATGTTTCTCTTATTGATATTTTCATGTATCTTTTTACCTTTTTAACTTATTCACCATTATCACTAACAGTGATAACATCAGCCTGATTCGGACTTTGCCTGCTGCAATCGTTGTCATCACTTAGGTAATATTCTAGAGCAACAGTAAGCATGTCATCTTGCAACGGATGCTCACAGTAACAATCTGGGCATGCCCAAATACCTTCCTCATTCATTATTCTACGTGTTTTTGAAATCAAATAATGTGAGGAAGTGGGTATGTATTTCTGTACCTGCTGCTAAGAGTAGCTACCTGGTATCATTGTCATTAACTGTACCTTCTGAGAACAGGTGGCTGCTGAGATAGCAATATTTAAGTTTTGAAACCACGTCACATTTCGAGCACATATCACTGTCTACTGGTTCTGCACATAGTATATTTCCACTATACACTTCAAAAAGTTTTGAAGATGTTGCTAGTGTAAAATGTGTTTCAATTTCTTCCATTTTTCTTTTTGCATACTGTTTTCTTCTTGTGCTTCTTACCTTCCCTGAACGTTTAATGAGGGATATAGTAGGGGCTACAGCAGAAATTCTCATATTCAACGCTTCAACAACTTCATACCCAGCAATATAAACATTTGCACTGTCTTCTTCAGCATCACATTCGGGTGATAGTGATCGCTCAGGAGGGATATCACTAAATTTCTTCTTTTAGTGAGTGTAGCAATTCCTGCACAACTGATGTGATGTAATACCGTTACTTGAGGACCAAGATAATTCAGCAATACGTCTGATAGATTTCCAACACCTGTGAAGTGTTCTTCACTTTTCTTAAACACCACCTTGTTGTGATGTTTTTTTCTTTTCAAAGTCCACACAGTTTACTATCTCACTACTGTATTTCGTCACAGACATTGCTTCTAACAAAAAGTTCAAACCAAACACAAAACTCGATGCAGAATGATTTATGTGTAAGCTCTTACTCGTTTCTTATAAATGGAAGAGCGCTGGAAACAATGTTGTCAACATGCATATTTTACACTAGAAATTCAGTGAACCGAAATATGTTAAATATTGAAAAATGTTTAAAACTTTACACAGAAAAATGCCACCCACTGTGTTTGCACAAACAATGTTTTGTGTAATTCTCAAAAGATTTAGGAGGGGGATTTCTAGTAAGTAATTCGTAAAAACTCGTAAAAATGCAATTTATTTTACATTTTTTTGGAATAAATATTTGCATAATACCTTCCACACTAGAAAAAATTTTTAAGAGGAAAATTATCTTACATTTCGTATTTTGTCTTAAATTTGTAAGTTAAAAGAAGTTCCTAAGTGTGCGGCTGTCAACTAAATTACAACACCTGAGAGGGAGCTTTAACGTAACACATCAGCCAGGTCTCCAATACTTTAGGTTTATTGGATGTATTTTTTTATTATTTCTGTTCTCTTCTGTTTTAAGAGTTATTGGCACAATGTATATTTTTCAAAAAGGCTGTACCATTCACATAAATTAAGAGAAAACGAAAATACTTTATTTCTTAACATTTATGATACAGAGGCCTAACATATATTTTTTTCCAGAAAAAGTCATGACCATGAGTGACCATGAGTCGACATGACCTGTATGATTTTAGATGAAATCACCCTTTCGCAATATTCTTTAACATTATCCCTTTTTTCTGAAAATCGAATTATTCATTAACTTATAAGAAGCATTTACGAAGTCACACGTTTGAAGAGCCCTCTGTTCGGTGTTCCATGCAGGTGGGTAGGAAATGTCAGCTCTCCCCTCCAGAATGCACCCCTCGCTGGCATACATGACCACATAATGGAGATTTTCCTTCAGTCTGGCGATTTTCGTTTTGGTCTCCCATTGGAAACCTCGAAGCTGTAGATATCGTTGCATTCCGTATCCACATGTATATCAGTGTTCATGTATAATCTTGTATGTTATAGGCGCTTCAGTCCGGAACCGCGCGACCGCCAGGGTCGCAGGTTCGAATCCTGCCTCGGGCATGGATGTGTGTGATGTCCTTAGGTTAGTTAGGTTTAAGTTGTTCTAAGTTCTAGTTGACTGATGACCTTAGATGTTAAGTCCCATAGTACTCAGAGCCATTTGAACCATTTGTATGCTCTCCTGAATCACGGATGATGAATTCCTGCCAGACATTAGCAGTATGCTCACACTCTTCAGTTCCTGTTAGTTTATAGTAGAATGCGATTGTATCAGGCAATGTGGTTTTGTAAAGTCTCTCCATCAATCCGAGTGTTCACAAGAAGAGACACCATTCTTCGTTACAAGCTGAAACTCTGCATCATTGGGATATGCGTCTCTGGTGATATACGCGTCCACCTGACGCATTGTCTCATTAATCTGGAGAACAGACGTTTGCGTGAAGTGAAGCAAATCCAGGAATCAGAGCGATATTTTTGCCGGAATTCGATTGGGAAAAGAAATGTACTTCTCAACGGTATTAGGAATAAGACCGATCTTGTCGTCCTTAAACCAATATTACCCAAGTACTGCACGAGGAAGTGGGTATCATACCCACCCAAATTGTGAAATAAGATGGGTTTGGGGCGTGGCATTTGGTATTTCAAGTTTTATGCTTTCTGAACTGCACCATGTTACTTCCCTTCCTGCGAATCGGCCACGGGAACATTGGCGTGATAAATGTATTAACTTCCCACGCAAGTTTTTTTTTTTTGAGTTCAGAGAGCAATCATCTCGCAGTATGATTCCCGACATATCATTCGAATTTGTTGCAACTGGAGTCGTAGGAGCAAACACAAGGAAGGTGATACGCTGCCACACATGGCTGATGTCGTTATGCGAATGTAGTATGCAAGGCTCTGGGGTTGCCATCACAAGGCATCACAGGAGCTGCGAGGTACTCTACGTCGTCGTACACGATAAAGGGATGTCACTCCTACTTGCTGAGCATTCTTAAGCTTTAAGGACTGTTATCCTCGGTAGGCATTTACACACGTACCGGTTCCTGGTTCAAGCAGGCAATGAGGTGCCTTTCGAGACACTCTCTCACGGTTAAACAGTTGAGACATGTCAAGGCAAATGTGTTGTACAGTGTTTTCTACTCTACTGGGAGTAATAGTGCTGCATCTTACCCTGGGAGAATAGCAACAAATCTGCGCGTTTAGAGCGCTGACCAACAAATTTTTAAAAGTAGAGCGGCCCAACCACTCTATCCTAAAATTCTTTGTTCTGCACAGTGTGCTCACAGTCATCTTCTGGCCTGATGTTATCGACATCCAGGGTGTATACGTTAATTGAATAATCAGGGTTGTGCCTCTCGAATTTTGTTAGATCCTGGGGTATAAGATACCTTGAAGATTGTAGTGCTCACGGTTATCATATGTTTCGTCTTTACTTGTACGAAGAACATTCAGTAAGCATGGCAACACATTTCGGTTCAAAAAATGCGGATGTGAGACATCTTGGGATATTCCCGCTTCACTCCGTATAGCATCATGAAGTTTTGATACGTAGCGGCGATATACACAGCCTTCAAAAGTGCTCTGAAACGAAGGTGAGTTCCGATTAGAGGGCTGTCCTTCAGCTCCTTTTGGCGGAAAATCATAGCATCTCATATATTCATAGGCGCTTGCAGAATGTCTACGGGACCTGGGAGTGAACAAAAGCACGACGAGTCATAGGTAGAGGCGTTTGTCATCATAAGCAGACAGTCGTGTAAACCCGTCCGATTTGCAGCGTGCCGGACGGCCAAACACAGCTGTGACTCCAACAGTATTGGAACGTGCTGACACTCTCACTATAGCTGATGGGCGGATCATAATCAAAGAGCTCACTGCACATCTGGACATCTGTGCTGCTAGCGCTGGCACATTCGTACCCTGTGGTGCAACGATCAACTCTGAAATGTGTCGTGGTACACTCAGGACGTCTAAGATACGAAATCAGTAAAAAAGGCGAACGAACTTCTCCTCCACGACAACGCAAGGCCTCACACAAGTCTGCGCGCCCGAGAGAAGCTCAAAAACTTCATTGGACCGTTTTCCCTCATCCACTCTACAGTCCGGATCTCGCACCTTACGATTTCCTTCCGTTTGGGCCTATGAAAGATGCACTCCACGGGAAGCAGTACATGGCTGTGTTGTACGAGGGTCACTCCAAAAGAAATGCACACTATTTTTTTTAAGTCCATCTTTTATTCTACATGTTTGAAAGTTTTACAGTGTGTAGATGCATCCTTTAGGAACAATACTTTCATTTCTCCACATAATTTCCATCCCTCTCAACTGCCATACGCCATGTTGGAACCAGCGTCTGTATACCCGCACGGTAAAATTCTGGACCAACCTGTTGGAGCCACTGTTTGGCAGCGTGCACAAGGGAGTCATCATCTTCAAACCTTGTTCGACGAAGAGAGTCTTTCAGTTTCCCAGAGTCTTTCAGTTTCCCAGAGAGATGATAGTCACATGGAGCCAGGTCAGGACTGTAAGGTAGGTGTTTCAGTGTTGTCCATGCGAGTTTTGTGATCGCTTTCAAGGTATTTAGCCCGACATGCGGCCGTGCATTGCCGTGCAGCAGAAAAACATCCTGCTTTTGCCAATGTGGTCGAACACGACTTAGTCGAGCTTGAAGTTTCTTCAGTGTCATCACACATGCATCAGAATTTCTGGTGGTTCCACTTGGCATGATATCCACAAGCAAGAGTCCTTCGGAATCGAAAATCACCGTAGCCATAACTCTTCCAGTAGAAGGTGTGGTTTTGAATTTATTTTTCTTGGGTGAATTTGCATGACGCCACTCCACTGATTGCCTCTTCGTCTCTGGTGAAAAATTATGGAGCCATGTTTCATCACCTGTCACAATTCTTCCATGAAATTCATATTCACCATTCTCATACTGTTCCAAAAGTTCGCTGCATACCGTTTTTCTTGTTTCTTTATAAGCCACTGTCAACATCCTGGGAACCCACCTGGCACAATCTTTTTTAAGGCCAACACTTTCAGTATTCTTCAAACACTTCCTTCTCCTATCCCAACGTAGCGTGACAATTCGTTCACTGTAATGCGTCTGTCAGCAGTCACCAATTCGTTAACTCTCTGCACATTGTCTGGAGTGTGTCCAGTACGAGGCCTGCCGCTGCGAGGACAGTCCTCAATATTGCTGTGCCCGCTTTCATCACGTAGCCTGCTTGTCCACCGACTAACTGTACTGCGATCGACAGCAGCATCTCCATACACCTTTTTCAACCTGTTATGGATGTTTCCCACTGTCTCGTTTACACAGCACAGTAATTCTATAACAGCACGTTGCTTCTGACGAACGTCAAGTGCAGCAGCCATTTTCAAGACATGCTGTGCCGGCGCCACTCACGGGAACAGATAGAACTAAGTTTGAAAACGAGCGGGGAGGATGTATCTACACACTGTAAAACTTTCACACATCCAGAATGAAGAATGTATTTTTACAAAAATAGTGTGCATTTCTTTTGGAGTGACCCTCGTATTACGTACTGAACGCCCCTCGAAAACTGTGTTAGTTTAAAGTAATTTCTTTTGCTAGCCAGAAGTGACTTTGCAAAGTAAGATTAGGACATAAATGCATGCCTGTTTAGCGGCAGTATCTTTAAGAAGAGAGATGAAACTGTTCCCCATCCCCATTAAGTGCACTGTAAACATGTGAGCGTATGTCAGGATGGACTACACGTCTCAGTGTCTTTCCTTCATTTCGAAAAATGGGCGAGTATGATACTGCTGACCAAATTTCCAAACCGCTCTGCGATCGAATTTCCCCGCGTTGTCACATTAGTTCTTTCCACAATTAGACGATGTTCTTCCCCTCACCAGCATCTCTGCCCTCTTTTGAAGGGTGCGTGAGCTCACATTATAGACCTGTGTTTCGTTTAATGGCAGGATCACGCTGGTCGTTGATGATTTCTGGTAGGGGCCCTTCCATAACACCTTGACAGGCATCGAGAAAAGTTGTAGGATCTGGGCAGGCCACATAGGTGTTATTACTATGGGCATGCGAGACCCTGTTCCCAAAAGCGTCACCAGCCACAGAGACCCAATGCGGCTTCACGACCTGCTTGGTGTTCCGTGATGGAGGACGCAGGAGTATTGCTGCTGCTTCGACCAGAGTGATGTCGGAGAAACATTTTTCGATTGTTCTCTACGGCAGTATCAGTTGTGACAAATTTACTGCCATTGGTACGTGTGCAATTGTTTTGGAGGAGAGCGATGGAGTGTCGGATGGAGATGGACGAAGAGGCGATCAGTACAGATACTTCTCTATGATGAGGATGGTTACATCTACCATTCGATGTCTGTCTCAAGGCCGTCCTGTATCGTTACCCATCAGCCAGTGATCTCCTGTCGTCATCCAATGGTCTTAATGTTTAGTACTATGCCATCACACATTATTATTATTTAAATAAGCAATCACACTCTTGCCGTGAACTGGATCTGGACGTTGTTAAAAATGGTTTTCCTCCATTAGCATGCGTAACACTATACATACCAAATAAAGCACATTTACCCTACCCCGTACCCAAGGGGTATCCACGTCACAGCACGTGCGCGCACACACACACACAAAACAGTGTAATTACGTCCACACTTAGAGAATGTGGCCGGGAGTGCTGCCATCTAGTCTATTTACTCATTGGTTATGCTACTGATATGGATACTCGAGCAAACTGTGTTTGAAAACGGGGATCTAATACAAATTTTATTCATCTGTCTATAATATTACTATTCAACGTGAATATCGATTACGCAAACGTGCTCATATAAAATCCCACAGAACCATTTATAAACACTCCTAGCAGACTGTTATTGGCAAAAAATTAATTTTCTACCATACTTTTTTAAAACAAGCATAAGAGACTAATAATATCTTGATTCAGCCATGCAACTCCACCTCCAGATATCTTTTGCCAGGTCGTAGGCGGTTTCTGTAACACGGCTTCCCAATGATACTGTACGTTCTGCAGGGATCTTGTGAGGCATAACTTTACGAGTAAAAAATCATCCTTACTACCTTCCGTTCGTTTTGTTATTACTGCGAAAACGCTGCACAGTGTGATAGCTACCGACTCTGAGCGGCTACCTATGTTAACATCAGTGGCTTTCTTGCTAGAGAACGCCTGGAAAAGCCGCGATACTAAAATATACATGGCACTCTGTGACAGCTACGGCTGATGCGTGGGTAGTGTGCAGCAGATACTCGTCGCAGTGCGCAGTGGGTCTCAAAGTGTCGGTAAATTCTTCTCTTTGAACAACAGATACCGTGATCCTGTGATGTACCAGGGTACACACGTGCACTGAGACACGCTGATGTGGCAGAAGCCATGGGATAGCGATATGGACGCATGCAAATGGTGGTAGTAAGGTACACAAGGTTCAAATGGGCAGAGCATTGCCAGAGCTGTCGTTTGTATTCAGGTGATACATCTGAAATGGTCACTTGTCATTAAGGCCGCTCGACGGGATTGAACAGATTTTGAACTTGGAATGGTAGTTGAAGCTAGATGCATGGGACATTCCATTTCGGCAATCGTTGGGGAATTCAGTATTCCGAGATCCACAGTGTCAATACTGTCCCACGACTACCAAATTTCAGGCTTTACCTCTCACTATGGTGAATGCAGTGGCCGGTGTCCTTCACTTAACGATGGAGAGCAGCGGCGCTTGCGTAGAGTTGTCAGTGCTAACGCGTAAGCAACACTGCGTGAAACAACAGGAAAAACCAATGTGAGACGTATCCGATAGGACAGTGCGGCTTAATGTGGGGTAATGGAGTATTGCATTTAACTTTGCTAATAGCACGGCATCGTCTACAGCACCTCTTCTGTGTTCGTGACCATGTCGGCTGGACCCTACATGACTGAAATCCGTGGCCTTTCCAGATGAGTCCAGATTTCAATTTGCTAGACCTGATGGTAGGGTTCAACTGTGGCACAGCCCCCTCGAAGCCACAGACCCAAGCTGTGAAGAAGACACTGTGTAAGCTGGTGGTGGCTCCATAATGGTGCGGGGTGTGTTTACAGGGGATGGACTAGGTACTCTAGTCAAGCTGAATCTACCATTGGTTGGAAATGGTTATGTTGTGCCAGTTGGAGACCACTGGCAGCCATGTCCCCAAAAAACGATGGAATTATTATGGATGGCATGTTACCGGGCTACGACTGTTTGCGATTGGTTTCAAGAGGATTCTAGATAATTCGAATGAATGATTTGGCCACAGAGATCGCCCTATATGAATCTCATTGAACATTTAAGGGGCGTAATCGAGAGATCAGTTTGTCCAGAAAATAATGCACCGGCAAAACTTTCGCTTTTATGAATGGTTATAGAAGCGCACAGCTCAGTACCTTTGCATGAGCCATCCAACGACTTGTTGAGTCCATGTCACGTCGATATGCTGTACTACGTCAGGCTAAAGAAGGTCCGACACGATATTAGGGCGTATCCCACGACTTTTGTCACAGCGTATAACCCTTTATATAAGAATACCAGCGGATGTTGTTGTGACACAGCGGTGCCTGCACAAAGCCATTAGCATGTGCCACCGTGCCTAAAACCAGGTAACTAGAGATAAAATTATTCATTTCCTACTGGTTAACTTCAGCATAGGAATGTAGTTCTCGGCTATAAATTAGAGTTATTTCGGTGCTAGAACTCATTCCAGTCTGAGACTTGCTAGCACCAATACCATCAGCGCCGACATAAACAGGGCCGAAAAGCCATATTGGAAATGACGATTCATCAGAGGGTAACAAGTGACCACCATTTGACTGCAGTGATCCTATAGACATGTATTTTAAATGATTTTTATTTTTCCCCGTGTTTGTGTGAGTGCTCATTCTAGCAGCATTCTGAAGATTAATTTCTTCTTGTTCTGTTGCAGAAGTAATGGATGTGTGCAGACTCGAAGATGTGTATGCAACAACTACTCTTTATTCTGACAAGAAGATGATGCGATTGCAACCCCAGACCGGTTCGTTGACGCTGTGTTCACTGTGCCTGCAAACAGTACCACAGACCGGTCCTTCTCCGTCACCGTGGTATGGGCTGATGGACGGAGTGATGACGCTAACTCGTTTACCAACACAGCTACGCCCTGGACCATCTGAGAGTCACCATGGACCATCGTTTCTAGTCGCAATCGATGATAGTATTGCGACGGGTCGTCGGGATATGATATTGCAGGACATTGCTGCAAATGACGATGTCGTATGTTGCTTGTGTACTTACTCGGACACCACGAATTTAGAAAGTCAGTATAATTACTGGTGACGCCTGCATGTGACAGTTTCTCTTTTCTAAATTGAGCATGATACTTAGCAGTTTCTTTTCCTTCGTTTCCGATGTGATGCAGGTCGTATGCAGACGCGGGCTTGCAATGCCACTACTCCACCACCACTCCACCACCCAGCTCGGTTCGTTGACGATGTATTTGACCTGCCTGCAGATACTACCGCCTCCCGGCCTGTCATCATCAAAGTGGTTCGGGCTGATGACACTTGGGGGCCAAGTGATGATAGAAGGGCTCGCGTTGTTAGAAGAAAGTCTACGGATACCAGTGACTGTACGCTGTTCAGGGGGCCTGAAGGTGGCGTAGTGTAACCCCGAAACTGGTAGCAAAATAAAATAAAACTGGGAATATAGCCGGCTGATGGTGTTTCTCATTTGGCACTTTGGACATGCATTAATGTCCAGGAACTGGATGAGAAGGATGTATATGGCTTTGCATGGTCATTTCTGTGTAGCTATACAAATTATCCCATGGATTGAGAGTGTACAAGTAAATAAGAAACATCTAATGTCCGCGAGCATTAGATTTCCCGAGCCATTTCATTGCTCTTAACACTCCAGGGCTCACCAGAAGTCGAGAGAGATCCCTGATTACTCAATCCACGTGTACACCGTGGATGTTGATGACAGCAAGCCAGAAGAAGGTAACCATGAGAACACTGCGCAGAACACAGAATTTAGGGATAAAGCAGTTGGACCACTTTATTTCTAAAATTTGTTCGTCACAGTCCCAGACACGTAGATTTATCGCTGTTCTTCGAGGGCAAGGAACAACACAGTGCAAAACATTTCTGTCGTAGATGTCTCAACCGTTTCATCAAAAGATAGTTTTTGAAAGGCATCTCACTGACTGCTCGAATCAGGACCTGGTACGTGTAGAAATGCCTACCGAGGATAAAAAGTTCTCAGAGTTTAAGAGCTCATACCACCAGAAGTGATGTCTCTTCGTCATATACGTTGACTTCAGATGCCTCCTAGCTGCTGTGGAATACGGTGAAGTTGATCCCCCTGCCTGCCATAGCCACTTCATATAACGACAGTTCCATATGCTGCAGTATATCAACTTGTTTTATCCTAAGACTCCAATCGCTACAAATTCGAATCGTATGTCTTGAATAAACCTACTATTTGGTTTGCTCGCCGAGCTTGAAAACCTTGCTTGAGAACTTGATACGAATTACCGCAACAACGTTCCCATGTCTGACTCGCAGGAGAATGATGCCATAAACGAACAGGCATCTGACTCTCATAGTTCTAGGCTGCTGCTGGACAGAGGAGGTGAAACATTCTTCTCCTCAGAGACGTTCCGTGGCGCAGCTCATAACGCATGCAACTTGAAGTATTAACTGTTGCAGCATATATCTGTCTTCTTTCACAGTTTGTTTGTGTGTGATGTCCACTATCTCGTTCAGTGCTTGGGTGATTTCTTTTTGCAGAATGATAAGGCCAATGTCATTCCCGATACCGTTCAAAAGTATATATATATATATATATATATATATATATATATATATATATATATTCACTTGCTGTGAATGTTCGTCAGGAGGGCATGATGTATACCACCGGAACCGCATATCCAGATGATGCAGCTTGTAACGAAGAAAATCTGGTTCGATGGAGAGACTCCACGAAATCACATTGCCCGACATAACCACATCCTACACTAAAATTACAGGCACAGCGATAAAAGATGCAGAGGATGAGCATGCGGTGAATGTCTGGCCGGAGTTCGACTGATTTCGGAGAATATGTAAGATTATGCATACACACTCATGATGTTCCCTTGCTAGTGGTCGTTATCGAGAAATTCCAGAGTGTATGCATGGATACACGCTATACGTATTCTTCCTTCTGTTTGTATGTGCCAGGGGTTTGGTGGGATGCAACGTTAAGAAGAACGCTTTTCAGCATCGAACTGTTGATCGATATTAAAACGCTGCTCATCTTCGAACATGGGATTCGTGGCGGACTTTGCCAGTATGCTCACAGGTGCGCCACGGTGGGTAACACACAAATGAGTGAGAACGGGTACAGATCATCAGAAGTTTTAAGTTACATCCTGTACTTGGATGTAAACAACCTTTATGGGTACGCCATGCCACGAAGTCTACCCTTTGGAGTACTCCGATGAATGTTCAAAGTGATAATTGTTAGACTGAAGGAAAAACTCCATGAAATGGCTGCTGGTGCTGGTGAGGGATATGTCATGGAGATAGAGTTGGCATATCCCACCCATTTACATGATGCGCACGGTAACTTCCCTCTGTGTGCGGCGAGCCTAGTCCCGTGAAGTAATTCGATCTCGAAGCTGTTGACAACGCTTTCGAATAGTCAGTGTTATATTCTGCACAACAGAAACCCCCATCAATCTCTTAGGTTGGGGATGGAGCTTTTTGGTATCACCCGAAGCGTCTTCTTCCAGCAGCTTTGCTGTCTGAAGGAGCACTTTGATTGGGTTGGATTGTTTGGGGAAAGAGATCAGACAGCGATGTCATCGGTCTCATCGGATTAGGGAAGGATGGGGAAGGAAGTCGGCCGTGCCCTTTCAAAGCAACCATCCCGGCATTTGCATGGAGTGATTCAGGGAAATCACGGAAAACCTAAATCAGTATGGCAGGACACGGAATTGAACCGTCGTCCTCCCGAATGCGAGTCCATTGTGCTAACCACTGCGCCATCTCGCTCGGTAAGCATTTTGATTTAACATCGAACAGGGTGCTCTCGAGACCCGTGGCTTTGAAAAGGATTTTGCACGTTAATGAAAATTTGATATTCGTAAAAACAAGGGAAAATGTCAGACCTTTTGACATAACACCACAAAATAGTAAGTTGCTGGCCTGATGAACGAGAAATTGAGAAGTTCCCAGATGCTGGAGCTTGTGATGCTCAGATCGAAAATGTATGCATACTGCATAGATGCAGGTGCTACCTAGATGTGGACTAAGGATGTACATTGTGTAGCCTCAGAGGCTCTTATGACTGATGATTACGAGAGGTGTCCGCTCGAGAGCGTTGGCGCCGCTCCACATATTATGCGCTACGAATCCTTTCACTTCGGAGCCATGACGTATATATATTCCTCTGCTCTTGAAACAATGGCTGTCGCGTCATAGCGACAAACTGCTCAGCCCTAAACACGGGATCGGCACCTTCCCACACTCTCGCTATTCACTGAGAGATTGAGTGTATTTATTTATTTTCCAACGGCCTTGTAAAAGAGGGTGGAGGAGCGGACAGAGCTTCAGAGCACTCTCTTGTCCTTGGAGTGGGAAACAGCCCCTAAAAGGCAAAGCACTCAGCAACGGTCAACGGCATGAGAATGCAGAATCCAATGGAAACCACTACATTAAAGACACCTAACGAGTATGCACAAGACGTGTGGCCTGTAATTGATAAAATGTCATCCACTGGCTAAAGACTCCGGACTCGTCCCCCATACACATCTCTGGGAGGGGACTGCCAAAGGGAAGATGACATAAGAGGATTGAGTAATCAAGGAAGGGGTAATACTCTCCTTATAGGTATATGAAATGTTAGAAGACCGAACGTGGTAGGGAAGCTAGAAAATCTCGAAAAGGGAAGTGCTAACTTTCACTTTAGGTATACTGGTGGTCAGTAAAGTGAAATGGAAAGAGGACAAGAATCTCTGCTCAGACGAGTATAGGGTGATATTAACAGGAGCAAAAATGGTATAGCTGGAGTAAGATTCCTTATGAATAGGAAAGTAGGGCTGAGAATGAGTTACTGTTAACAGTTCAGTGATAGTGTTATTCTCACCACAATCGACAGCAAACCAACACCGAAACCAACAGTCCATGTACATGTGCCAACTTCGCAAGCAGAAGATGAAGAGAAAGGGAAATTATATGATGATATTGAGCGCTTAATTTAGTATGTAAAGGGAGGTGAGATTCTAATAGTTACGGCGGATTGGAATGCGGTTGTAGGGGAAGGAATAGAAGAGAGGGTTGCAGGAGAATTAACTTGGTATTAGGAATGAAAGAGGAGAAAGACTAATTCAGTTCTGCAATGAACTGCCGCTAGAAACAAAGAGAACTCTGACCAAGGACCACAAGAGAAAGAGATATACTTGTAAATGCCGGGAGGTACGGGAAGATGACATCAGGGGCAGGTACAGATTCCGAAATCAGATATTAGATTTTAAGGCATACCCAGGATCAGATACAGACTACGATCACAATTTAACAACGATGAAAAGTAGCCTGAAGCTTAATAGTCTAGACGGGAAGAATCAATGCACAAAGGAGTGGGACAGGAAGTGCTAACGGAGCAATAGATACTCTTGAAGTTCTCGCAAACAACAGATGTGACAATAATGAATAGCTCAGTAGGAAGTTCAGTGGAAGAGGAATCGGCATCCCTTAAAAGGGCATTCAGAGAAGCTATAAAGAAAAACTTATGTGCAAGAATGGTAACTACAAAGTAACAATGGATAACAGTAGAAATATTTCAGCTGATCGACGAAAGGAGGAAGTACATATTTGTTAAGTGAAATTCAGGAAAACAAATGCAAGTTACTTAGAAATGAAATAAATACGAACTGCAGGGGAGCTAAGCATAAACGGCTGCACGAAAAATTTGAAGAAATCGAAATGATTGTCGGAAGGACTGATTTAGCATACAGAAAAATCTAAACAATCTTTGATGAAATTACTAGTAATAGTAATAACTGTAACATTATGAGTGCATCGAGAATTCCACTGTTAAATGCAGAGGAGACAGCGGGTAGGTGGAAAGAATACACTGAATGTCTGTATGAGACGGAGGGCTTGTCTGATGATGTGACAGAAGGAGAAACAGAAGTCGAAAGGGAAGAGATAGGATCCAGTATTAGAAACAGAATTTAAGAGAACTTTGGGTTACTTAACCCTTACAGTAACAACGTATTTTTCATAACGCACAATACCAAAGAGGAGAAGATGAGTACTTTGAGTCCACCACAAAATTTTTATAGTTCCAATTTCTTTAATTTTCTTACTTTTATTAAGAAAAATATTGTATAAAGAGCTACTGATGTGTAATAAAGGTCTAGAAACTATAAATTTCTTTTAGCGCTCTCTAAAAAAATGCACTTCGTATTTTGCACTTTTCTCAAAATGGTTCAAATGGCTCTGAGCACTATGAGACTTAACTTCTGTGGGCATAGATCCCCTAGAACTCAGAACTACTTAAACCTAACTAACCTAAGGACATCACGCAAATCCATGCCCTAGGCAGCATTCGAACCTACGACCGTAGCGAACGCGCGGTTCCTGACTGTAGCGACAAGAACCGCTCGGCCACTGAGGTCAGCCACTTTTCTCGTCATTTCAGTTTACTTAGTATTATTTTATTAGCACTATTTATTTTCTTTTGTATTAAAAGTCATTACAAAGTTTATTACAGAGTTCATTATAATTCAAAAATATTACAGATATTTTAGTTTAAAAACAGCAGTTTACATTACATTGTTTCTGGGATTACTTATTCATCACTTTCTTCAGATTGTCTTCACACTTGGAACATATAACAGACTTCTTGCTCTGTCTGCTGCATGTGCATATCTTACAGTTGTTGCGTTATTCACTTTATTTACTTCACAGATTTTGACTGGCTTTCACGACAACACAGATGACATCTTCCCCTTCCTCCTTCAGTTTCCTTTACAGGGAACTTCTATTTGATATTTCGTCCGAGAACACCTCCTATGGCTGAAACTACTCACTTCTGGAACTCTCTAATATTTGTAGTCCTTTCCTCAATGTATGGTTTCGTGAGCTGCAGTGCTTATCATTAAAGAAAAAGCCGTCGCTTGTTAGATTTTGTCTTATTCCACTCTGATAAGGTGAGCAAAAACAATGTATAACGCTTTAACGCTGTTATGACCACAAGAGTGTAGAAAATAGTTGGCGGCCACCTGCTTGCAGCCCTCTTAGTTGAAAATTTCCTCACCATTTGATTGACAGTGTCAACGCCGCCTTTCGTCTCATTATAATACAAACGTGTGACTGTTTATTTCTTAGAGCCAGTAGGTGAACCCACTGCAGCGTCTTAATGTTGAGTCGAAAAACAATGGTTGAAATGGCTCTGAGGACTATGGGTCTTAACATCTGTGGTCATCAGTCTCGTAGAGCTTAGAACTACTTAAACCTAACTAACCTAAGGACATCACATACATCCATGCTCGAGGCAGGATTCGAACCTGCGACCGTAGTGGTTACACGGTTCCAGACTGAAGCGCCTAGAACCGCTCGGCCACCCTTTCCGGCTGTTGAGTCGACAGCAACCAAATTTTTTGTTGTTGTTTTTCATGGGGAATATAAGAAACAATTGTGACTGAGTTATTTCCAGTACTGCAATCACTGAAAACGACAGTTAGCTTGCGATTCCTCCACAAATCGTCGGCCAAATTAACTGAAATGTTGTATCTGTCTGTGGTGACACTGCTCCCATAATTATGTATAGGAACCACCAGGCGTTTCACTATAGCTGCAGCTGAATCTGACTATTGTGGAATACCATTTTTCTTCCCTGCATACGCCTCCATGCTGAGAACACACTTGGTTTTAGAATCTGTCAGCATTCGTATAAGAATATCAAAGTTTCTAGGTTTCTCCTTCATGAAGACTTTGAAGGGACCTCTGCCATGGAACAATGACAACATTTCATCAGTAACAGTGTGTATCCCAGAAAAATAAGATCTTCGCAGTAGCTCACTCATTTCGTTAAGTACTTCTCGTATTGCAGCAGACTTGTCTTGTTCCCTGTGATTATTCCGCGTCTCTCTGTCATCATACCTTACCGTTTCAGTACGCTGACGGAATATAGTTCTACTTACGAGGGTGGTCCCATAAGTACTCGACCCAACAAAGAAAACAAATATTTTGGAACAAAAATGTATTTATTTTTCAGCATAGTCTTCTTTCAGCTGCATACGCTTTTCCTAGCGAAGTTCAATAAGTTCGATAACTTTTTTATAGTGTGAAGTGTCTACTTCCTCAAAATAGCCGTTAATTGCCGACATCATGTCTTCGTTTGTTGAAAATCTTCGATCGCCAAGTCATTTTTCAAGTTTGCGAACAGAAAATAATCAGATGGGGCTAAATTTGGCGAATAGGGTGCATGACGTAGCAATGAAAACTTTAATTTGTTAATTCTGATCATTGCAATAACGAACTTGTGAGCTGGTGCACTGTTCTGGAGAAACAACAATTCCTTCTTGGCCAAATACGTCCATTTCTGCTTGATTTCTTCTCCCAAACGTTGCAATAACTTCGCATAACACTCGTCGTTGATAGTTTTTCAAGATAAACAGTGAAAATTATCCTACGCACATCCCAAGAAGCCTACGCCATGATACCTGCAAGTGGAGCGGTCTTCGCCTTCTTTAGAGTGGCTTCTCCAATTTGTGTCCATTGTTTTGATTGTTCTTTTGTCTCGGGAGTTAAATGGTGGTCCCATGTTTCATCCATGGTTATGGAACGGTGCAAAGATAGCGGCTTTGTTGCTGCGATACTTCGATAAACACTCATTTGAAGCATCTTCAAGACACAGTTTTTGCTCGATTGTGAGCAAACGCGGCGCAAACCTTGCACACAGTTTTGTCATGTCTAAATTTTCAGATAATGTATGATGTACCGCACTTTTGAAATGGCTTCTATGTCTGCTAGCTCGTGCACTTTCAGTCGGCGATCATCCAGTACCGCTTTGTGGATTTTCTTCACCATTTCTGGAGTCGTCACCTCATTTGGTCAATCACTGCGACGCTCGCCTTAGCAGATCGTACGACCTCGTTTAAATACAGCTCTCCAATATTTTACTGTACTCAAAGAAGGAACAGACTCTCCCAAAGTGTTATCTAGCTCAGCTTTAATATTTGTTGCGCTGAGGCCTTTCAAGAAAAATATTGTATCACATAACAATAACCAATTTTCTCCATTTTCACAAGTACACTCACAACGTTCACTGTTGATGGCTGCCAAACAAATACTAAACAATGTGGTGTCTTCAGACTTGAAACATACGCTTCACAGATCGTATACTTTCTTATCCAGAGATATTTTTCAACAACGACTGCCATCTCTCGGTCAGGCTGGGTACTTACGGGACCACCCTCGTGTAGTAGCAATACAAACAAACCTTCCTCAAGTGTTGGACGATAAATCGGGAGTAGGTGGCTTACAATGGCACTGCTTCCCTATAGTAATAAATAACCCTATACATGCCATGAATTCAAGTCTTCCTGTTTCCGGTAAATTCTGCCTCAATACTTTTTAATTGTTGTGCTTTATTACGATGCAACAATTTCTGGAGAAAAAATCTTTCCAAAAGATTCTCTTACTGTTCCTACTTTACCTTCGTTTCTTATGCCTTCTCGCTCTTTCACTAAGTTTTGTGGTACGCGCCTTGTGATATGACGAGGTTTTGCCATAAAAACTTCCCAGTGGTTGTAAAATACCTCTCACTGACCTCACCAGCCGCGTCATCATCCGCTGCAGGTGCCCGGAGTTCGTCATTAGAGCCTGTCTGTACATCATCGCTGTCCACATCCTCGCGCTCGACACATTCCGCTTCAGTTTTTCTCACCATTTCATCACTGTCCAAAAATTCAATTTCGGAACCTCTAGATTCTTCTAAAAGGTCTAATATTTCTGTCTCAGTCAGAAAACGACGGTACATTTGCAACCACAGTTGTCTCTAACACTGGACAAAACGACACTGAATAGGGAGGACGGAGAAACAACCAGAAACCAAAGATGAATGAGCCATTGCTGAGATCATTGCTACTACCCACATAGAGAAATTCAATGCCCAGAGCGCTACACTGCCTGAATGTTATAATTTAGGGAATAAGACATTCGTTGTCAAGTCACATCTACTGCTAAGGACGCAAACTTTAGACTTAAAGTAACGGGGAAAGTTTATCTGAAAAACTTAATATACTCATAAAATAACAAAAAACGATAAATATTTTCATCAGAATTTTAAAATGCGAAATACCAATTTAATTTACAATACTTACAGAAGGTCGGCACAAAGTACTCCCCCTCACAGGCGTCAAAATAAGGCAGAAGGGATAGATACCATTCCATCGGAACTTCTAAAATCTTTAGGGAAGTGGCAACAAAACAACTATTCACATTGGTGTTTTGGGTCTATGAGACAGGCAATACATCTTCAGACTTTCTAAAAAAAAAACATCCACACAATTTGGAAGATAGCAAAAGCCGAAAAGTGCGATAATTATCGAACAATCAGCTTAACAGCCCCTGCATCCATCTTGTTGACAAGAATAATATACAGAAGAATGGAAATGAAACTTGAGGATCGGTTAAATGATGATCAATTTAGCTGACTGAGGAAAATTAAGGACACGATCATACGGTTCTTATACCTGCAAGAAGCGTTCGACAATGTAAAATGGTGCAAGATGTTCGCAATTCTGAGAAAAAAAAAAGATTAAGCTGTAGGGAAAGACAGCTAATACACGATACGTACGAGAACGAGGAGGAAAGAATAAGAATCTAAGACGAAGAACGAAGTGCTCTATTAAAAAGGATTTAAGACAGGGATGTGATTTTACGCCCCTGCTGTTCTGTCTATACCACGGAGAAGCAATGACGGTAACAGAAGAAAGGTCCAAGATTGGGATTAAAATTCTGGGTGAAAGGGTATCGATGGTAAGATTCGTTGATGACATTGCTATCCTCAGTGAAAGTGAAAAGGAATTACAGAATCTGTCGACTGCATTGAATAGTCTAACGAGTACAAAATGTGAACTGAGAGTAAATCAAAGAAGACGAAAGTATTGATAAGTAGCAGAAATGAGAACAGCGAGAAACATAACTCAGGACTGTGGATCACGAAGTTACGGAACTCTGCTATCTAGGCAGCAAAATAAGCGACGTTTGACACAGCGAGGAGGATATAAAAAGCAGACTGGCACTGCTACAAAGTGCATTCCTGGCCAAGAGAACTCTACTAGCGTCAAACATGCGCCTTACTTTGAAAAAGAAATTTTCTAGGAAGTACGTTTGGAGCACAGTATTGTTAGGTAGTGAAAGATGCACTTCGGAACAGAATAGAATCGAAGCATTTTGGACGTGGTGCTACAGACGAAGTTGAACTTTAGGTGGACTGATTAGGTAAGGAAGGAGGTGCTTCTCCGTAGAATCGGAGTGGAAAATAGTAATAAGAAGAAAGGACAGGCTGACAAGACATCCTTTAAGACTTCAGGGAATGGTACTGGAGGCAGCTGTAAAGGGTAAAACTGTGAGGATAACAGGGGTGGAAAACATCCAGAAAATAATTAAGCCTTAGGCTGCAGCTGCTGAGATGAAAAATTTATCGCAGGAGAGGAATTCACAGCGGGCCGAATGAAACGGACAGAACGCTGATGACGAATAAGAAGAAGTAGACAGTGATCGACATGCGAGTGTGTGCCTAATAGTTGTGTTAGTTAATGGGATTTGGCATGGTAGATGAAATGGGTGCGTATCCCACGTTTTTCAAAAGAGGGAGCCGTTTGATGATGTAGGTTTCTTAGTAGTTTGCAAGAATAATTTTATTGTTAATATAATATATACGGCAAAGGTGAGGAAGAAATAAGAAAGATTTGAAAGAACCAGAAGGAGTCTGTAGTAAGTGAAGAAGAAAACTGTGAGGAGAATGGAAAAAACATGTCAGATTAATTGGTGGGTGAGTTGTAATGTACAAGGTGCATTTTAAAAGAAACGAGCCGCAGGTTATAAAATGAGATCTGCTGAAGCGATCGTAATGCCATTTCCTACGGAAGAAGACGTAAGTGCGGTGAGATCCCAAACTCACCGCTACAGCCACACAGACGGACCTTAAGTGATGACAGAGAGAGCGTGTAAACACCTCCACCGTCCACTGCACATGTTAGTACTGGAAGCAGAGGAATGGAGACTTCAGAAGAGATAAATCGTGCGGTGAGCCTTCTTACAGCGAAAGGAGTTTTGGGAACTGAAAGTCATCGATGAATGGCCCAAGTGTACAGAGAACATTGAATAACCGTTTCAATTGTGGTGCTCAATCCATCCGCTGGGTCAACGGCTACCATCGTAACCCGCGCGCATCCTCTTGCTGAACAATGGTAATCCTGTGTGGCATTCCAGATGGTACCAATGACGTCAGTCCTTCGTTGAATCGTATGTGCCACGTCTTGACCCTTGCAGAGAATATTCGAAGCTGTTCGTATACAGTTGCTGTTATGTGATGAATTCCTATTACTCGTTCTCCTTCCGCACTGTACCCCTTTGTTCTTCTTTTCAAGCCCGCAATTCACCATTTTCAGTATGACACTGCAGTAGACTATCGACATTTCTTCGTATAGGGACCAAACCCCCGTACACAATGACATTACGATCTCTTCAGTGGTTTTCATTGTTATATTCCACATTATTTATTTTTGAATGCACTTATACATGGTAATAATAAGAAAAGTAATTATTTTATGGTCACATGTATTAACTTAAAATGTTTTGTAAACAGAATGAGACTGAAATGAAGGTTGACAACATCAGTGAGTTGCTAATATGATGCAGAAGGTCAATTTAATTGGTGTAAAAGATATTATTACTGGTGGATGTGCCCGTTTCCTTGGAGGGACACCCTGCTATGGTCTTGCGAAGTGATGGTTTGACATCTTCGCGAAATCGCTCCAGCATCAAGACACCAAGTTAAGTACACCATTTACTAAGAGCGGTTAGTTAAATGTCATTGTGATCGCTCTTGGTACAGTAAGACATTGCAAGACTTGTGACATTATGTTTGTTCGATTTCATTTGAGACGTCTTCCTAGGAGTGTGCTCTACTTCGCATAATATTGATGTATTTGCTGATATGTGTTATTAAGTTTTAGTGACTGCTGGTTTTCTTGAGTCACTTCATTTCTCACTCTTAGTGTTGTTTATCAACCACTGTTTCTCTTAAAGGAAGCACTTGTTTGTGAATTTAGTTGTTGTTTAGTTTTGATGTTATAGAGTAATTTTCTGGTCAGTCTTAAATGTAAAGGTTAAGAAAATTTTTCCTGTTTTCTGTTGTCGGTTGTGACCTGTGTTTCAGTGAGCTGAGGCAGTGGCCAACCGAAGGACAGGGTTTCCATTTACACTACAAGTTTGGCTTACGGGCGATGGACTTCGCCTGAGCTCATGTGTTCCTCTTCGGTAGCGTTTGCTTGGTTCACATTTTGGTGGTCTACTCGAAGTGGGATTGCAAACAGAGCCACGTCTTGGTTCGAAGTTAAGTATTACTCTTTCAGTCGGTTCCACCGTCCGTGGTTAAGAAATCATTGCGTGGTTCGCTCTCAAAGATTGCCCAGCTTATGTTTGATGAATATGTTTTAAGTGTTCCTGTAAAGTTGAGTCTGTGTGTGTCAACATTTATCTTGTAAGGAAGGTTTGGGATTGAAAGAGGTTTTAAATAATGTTATTTTGTTAAAGTTGCGGTTAAATTCAGCCTTAGTGGCTTTTGTCAGATTAGGTGGAAAACCGTGGGCTATATGTAATGTTAATGAACAGTGTCTTAAGTAATGTGTCATAACTAGATTTGGTTGTTAAAGTTATTTATCAATGTGCACATGATTTATGTTGTGAATGTCTCTTAAATAACCTTGCCCGAGTAGTGATTGTCAAAATTTAAGTGGTTAATTAATAAACCCCTTTGGAACTGAAATTTTCACATTATTTGGTCAGTCCTTTCACCCCCTTTAGATTTAAGGGTTAAACAAACAGCTGTTAAGTACCAACGTTCCAGTGTGTTTGGTATTGTTTTATTGGTGATGATCCTGCGAACGTGTATATTCTTAGAGTAAAAATTCAATTATGTTAGTGTTGAATGGGTTAGTGAAGTGGAAATTAATTGTTGGAATGGGAGTGTTATTGGCGAACATTGCTATGGGTTAAAGGCGGAAGAAATGTTTTTCGTGACAGATTTATTGCCACATGGTTCAAGAGAAGGATTTTAGGCGTAGTTGGATAGATAATCAAGGTTAAAAATAAATTTGTGTTAAACTAATTAGTTATTTAGAATAGTGAGTCATTTATTATGATCTTATGTAGCTGTATTTAATTTTGGGAACATCAATATATCTCACTGACCCTCCAAGTTAGCTGAGAGTACTAATGCACTGCTTCCTGGACTCAGGTTGCGCACTGGCCTTAGATCGAATTAGCCTGGCGGATTAACGACGAGGGCCGATGTGCCAGCCAGCCTGGATGTGGTTTTCAGGCGGTTTTCCACATCCCACTAGGTGAATACTGGGCTGGTCCCCAGGTTCCGACTCAGTTGCACGACACAACATCTGCAACACATTCACACTAGTTCATGGTTTACACTCGATGCAGGCAGCTGGGGTACACTGATTCCATCCCGGGAGGGGGAGGTGTGAGCGGGGGGGGGGGGGGGGGGGGGGGTGACAGGACGGGCATACGGCTACCCCTTCAATTAACCATGTCAAATCTGATCGTAACCATGCCGACTCTGAGAAAACTCTGGGGCAATGGTGCAAGCAAATGAAGTTTAATATATCTCATTATATTAGCACATAAGTTGTGTAATAATAGCGATAGCTAAAAAGGGTGATACCTTAAGTTTAGCTGAATAAGAATGAAAGTAGGACGTTAGTTGAATGATACAGTCTGCAACAGAATACTTGCATATGGGTTAATTATAAACGAAGAATTATGGATGATTTAGTTTATGTGATTACACATACATGAAGGCATATAGAAGACAAGAGATTACTGATGATACTATTGGCAATATACTACATAGTGTGGTATGAGAAGCCTGAGTCTGGTCCATGGGGTTAGAAATAGTACAATTAAGAACTGAAGCGAAATCTTCTTATTTCGCCACTAAGATCACATACTCTCCCAATAGCGTGCTCCATCAGCTACACTTTCTGTGGAGAAACGGCAGTCCATTCTTCCTCAAGAACCTAAATCAGTGTTTAGTGATGTTGGACGCTAGTATAAACAGCGAAATCCATGTTCTGACTCATTCCAAAGGTGTTTCAGGTTACAACGTATGAATGGGAGGTCATCTAAGAACTATGTGAATGGTGAGTATTTTGTTGAGAAATTCGTAGCAGGCAAGTTACCATAGTGGGGCCAAGCAGGATGAGTCAGGCAGTGCACTGGGCAGAGCAGCTAGCTGGTTGTGGCGAGGGTTAGCACTGGTCAGGCAGTGGGTGGCAGGTGACAGTGAGTTGGCGGTTTGGACATCCCAACGCCTAGGGAACTCTAGCGACATTCCCACTGCGAGTGTAAGTCGGCGAGGTGACAGAAGATATAAAATGAAAACCTGATATATTCACTGAGAAATACCAAAACAGTTTACAGACATGTGACCTTAAATCTAATTGCAGCGTTTCATTCGTGGTAGTGAGAAGAGCTCACCAAAATTATTACAATGTTTATAAAATTATTACTAATGATGTTATTAACATTTGTATTATAATCTGTAGCTAATGATTGTGACAATCAACATTTGCGCATGCTCTGTTGTTCTGGATGTCCATGGAACGAACAGGTCTCTACAATTCTAAAACAAGTTAGCAAATTGTTATAAATTTTATACTGAATAACATGGAAAGATTACCCTAAACAATATTTCTCCACGTGTACACAGTTGAACATCGTCAGGAGAGTCCCGTCCTAATATCCCCTCAACATAAAATTTCTGTTGAATACCTGTGGTGTCTGTTCTTTCGGACATCCTGCAGCGATTATTAATCAGGACACAAGGGAATTAAAGATATTAGCTGTCAGTTGGCACTGAATTATATTAGCGGGGCAAGCTGAAAATTTGTGCCAGGTCAGAGTTCAAACCCAGGTCTCCCTGTTTACTAGACAGATGCGCTGACCACTAGGCCACCTAGACACAGCGATCACCACAAGTGTACGAACTACTATAGCACACCATTCATTGGATACACCAATACTTATGTCGTATTTAATGTATATATTTAAATCCTGTAAAAGTTATAATATCTATAATTTCGTAAACTAGCAGAATGGTCATGTGACTGAAGTTTTAATCAAGCATGTAAGAAAACTCTCGGTCGTTTGTCAGTATGCAGTTGGATTAGTTAAGTGTTTTGCAGGCACTGTGCATCCATAGAGGTTCTTCGGCTTGAATTCCTAATATTTCAGTGTCCACCGGTTCAGGGTGTAGATCACGTTCTAACTCTGAGTGCTGTTGGACCCACAGGCCCGTTATCAACGAATGAGTATTTTCCAACCACGCTCATTTTTTACTTTATACAAGAAATTGAACTTTCTGATTTTGGCTGTAGATTTTCATGATGTTGTTGTTCTGCTCCAAGCATTTAGCCAGTACTTGCTAACGTCTGCGAATGCTCTGCCTCCACTAAGACACAATATTCCTAGATATCTTGAATTAATTGATAGTCGACGTGAAGCCATCATTCGAAATACATTTCTGTATGTTCATTCAAAAATAAACATGTCGTCAAAGTTTAAACCATCTGTTGCAGCGCACATAATTATCCCACGGAACTGTTTCATATTGTTTATGCTTTGATTCTTGGCACTGCACGCTTATTGAGATGGAAGTAAGGATTGGGCGAGTGGGGATTGAATATCATTTATTACGAGAACAGCGCTAAATGCGATTTATTTAAAAGTACAGATTCATTTAAAACACAGAAACACGTAAGATTCAAGACAATAATTTTTTTCTAAGGAGAACAGCGACTACCTTTATTAGGCCACACTAAAATTATACAAGCAACTAGTTAAATCTGAATTGGACAGAGCAGAAAAGTCTGAATATTAAACTAATTAATCTCTGGAAACCACAAAACATATCAAACAGGAATTAATAATAAATACTTCCAATAACGAATCAAATCTTTAGGACAGTAAACACTTTAAATAAGATACCAAATCTGGAGAACAGTAAATATCATAAAACCCGGCATTAAATTCTCAGCGCAACTCCGGAAGCGGACGAGTCTAAACAACAGAGGCTCTCTGAGTCCCGGTGAACCGAGACGCCTCACAATAGACCGACCGAGCATTAACCACACATTTAAAATACCGTTTTAAAACAAGAGAAAACCATTTAATGCCAGAGATTAATTGATGGAACCTATATCTCCCAATGATAATTTGAGAAAAGAGAACCGATATGTGTACTAAATGACAGTGACAAACATAACACATCCCGTAAGCTGCTGGTAATTACTCAGTAAACAGTTCCCACGCTAGGGATGAGAAGCAAATAGTGAAATTTAAATGTAAGGAGCGAAGGCCTTCGTTAATACACATTGAATCTACGAACCACCAAATACATTAATATGTATATACCAAGATTAAGGCGTTAAATAAACGACAAATAGACAGACCAGAATGACTTCCCTCATGGCTGACTGAGTGTAACCAAAACGAGATAAGTTACAGTAACAGTAGCGACAGTATGGCGACGGAAAGGTTCACTCGGCAAACGCGATAAGCAAACAGGCGCGCTCTGGATGGAGACAAAAATGTTCAGATGTGTGTGAAATCTTATACGACTTAAATGCTAAGGTTATCAGTCCATAAGCTTACACACTACTTAACCTAAATAATCCTAAGGACAAACACACACACCCATGCCCGAGGGAGGACTCGAACCTCTGCCTGGAGCAGCCGCACAGTCCATGACTGCACCACCTTAGACCGATCGGCTAATCCCGCACGGCCTAGATGGAGACACACTGGCGGGATTTGCACGACGTGAAAAGAGCTCTCGGAAAGACATCCCTTGACAGCTGCATCCTTGTGAATACTTCCAAAACTTGCTCATCCGGGATTTTTAATAGCGACTGCCAGAAGACTGCTTCTGGCTCCAAGATGTCAGCCGCGGTACCCCCTGGAACTGGAGTCCCACTACGGAATGCGCCCCTATAGGCTCGCGGCACTGCTCACCTTTAATGTTCATTATCTGTTTCCTGTTTATTTAATTATTTACGAATGTCTGTGCTACGTAATGAGCCTCACGATCAATCCATTTTTCTACTAGGGCTTAAAAGCACTTTTTGACTAAGTCGGCCCCTCTAACATCTAAGCAGGCGTTCACTGTCTGCTAGTCGGACAGCAAATAATTGATTTCGAATGGGTTTAATGATACTTGTAACTGCCACAGCTGCAGTGAAGTTGCGGACTTTGGGAAGGTCTCTCCGTTTCAGGGATATTATTGTCAACAAATCTTTGCCCCCAGAGACGGTGCCTTATGACAGATTTTATTGTCATGCTGATACACTCAGTCTCCCAACTGTTCCTTTACTGTACGCCATACACCTTCCTGTGAAACGTGTTCATATCCTTCTGCATATATCGTCTTGTTAAGCCCAATAAGGGGACCACACAGTAAAGCCCCTCCATATCCTAACACCGCCCCCTCCACGCTTCACTGTTGGCAACATACTCGTTAGCAGGTAACGGTCTCCAGGCATTCGCTAAAACCAAACTCTTCCATGGGATTGCTACAGAGTATAGCGTGATTCATCACTTCAGATCACTCGTTTCAAGCCGTCCAGTGTCCAGCGGAGTAGCTCTTTCCAGCACTGCGCCGTCATCAGACCCTATGTTCATCAGTGTGACAGCAACATTAGTAATCCGAGAAACACAAAAAATGTTAAAGTAGTCGCTATTTCTTTCCTTAACAGTTACTATGACAACTAGCATCACTTAAACAAATCACTTTACCATCTACATGAAGAAAATCATACGTAAATCGTAATAGCTATTAAAATTTACTGAAAAATCTTAAACGGCTACAAAAAGGTCAGCTGCTTAATTGGAGTAGCAAGTCATTGGCTAATTTAATATTCGAGTATGTACTAACAGTAACTTTGAAATCAAAATGGCTACAAAACATGGCTGTTGCTCAGTGAAAGTAGCCAATCGTTTATATTGAGTACAGCGCGAACATATACTAAGTGTCTCACCATCGATGTATACACCATAGCAGTCATAAGTTAATCCAAGAATTTCCATTATATGTGTCTAATACACACTGCGTTCGGAAATACCCGTCATAAAGTATTAGTAATCCTAGAGGCGAGGGAGTAGATCATATTATGAATAAGGAACCATGTCCAGAAAGGTACCGCTTCCGTGCTACTGCCTTTTGAAAACGCATTGTTTACAAGTAATAGTTAGGCAGGAACCAGTACATCACTTGTTTCATGTTCAACTCATTAATACCTCAATAAATGGCTCGGGTACTCGTTGATGGGTTCTTCTCAACGTGATGCAGTACGGCCTCTTCCAGTTCTGGTGTGCGAAGCCTCCTTGGACCACCACAGTACCCTTTCTCGAAACCGTTGCGTAACTGCAGCGAGAAGGGTATGCAGTGGAGTCGGACGTTGTGGAGAACTATCTTGGTAAATACGACGAGCATCTTTTCCATTATCGTGAGCTTCGCTATTGAGATGAATCATGCCAGTGTATTCAGCAAACTTGTAGTCAACCACCTTGTTCTAACACTGGGCCGGCCGCTGTGGCTGAGCGGCTCTAGGCACTTCAGTCCGGAACCGCACTGCTTCTGCTACGGTCGCAGCTTCGAATCCTGTGATGTCCTTAGGTTAGTTAGGTTTAAGTAGTTCAAAGTCTAGGGGACTGATGACCTCAGATGTTAAGTCCCATAGTGCTTGGAGTCACTTGAACCATTTTGTTGTAACACTCACAGGCATGTGAATGAGGCTCTAACCAGGTCAGAAAGGTAGGATAGACGCCAAATGACCTAGTCGATCCTACGTAAAATTTCCCTACCATGATTGCCCTGTTGTATACCTGTCTAGCAAACATGTTTTCAAACGGGTGTAGCACGGAAACGGTACGTTTGCAGACCTGGCTTCCTATTCAAAATATTATGTATACACTCCCCTCTACAAATCCTATAACGGGAATTTTCGAAGACCTTCCAGCATAATGTGAGAAAATTGTTCTTAAGTAACAACAATCGTAAAAATATAATCTCAACAAAGCATAGATAACTCTTATTCAAAAATGGTTCAAATGGCTCTAAGCACTATGGGACTTAACATTTGAGGTCATCAGCCCCCTAGACTTAGAAATACTTAAACCAAACTAACCTAAGGACTTCATACACATCCATGGCCGAGGCAGGATTCGAGCCTGCGACCCTAGCAGCAGCGCGGTTCCGTATAACTCTTATTAAAGGCTGTCTTCCAGTAACATATCAAACTGCACGTATTCTTTGCTCAGAACTGAAGTTGGCAGTCACCGAAACATAATCAAAAACAAAAACCGTCAATAAAATCCTTCATAATACCATTTGTGAAACATCTAAACGTTACGGATGGCGCATAGGAAAGGTAGGTTCAACATGAATCATAAATCAGAACACTGTCGTATGACTCGATGGTAGTTATACAATAGTATTAGCAGGAATAAGAAATGAAACACTCTTAGCTTCGGTAGGCAACACATAAAAAAAAACCTTCCTTCATTAGATGGATAATACAAGCAATACAGAAAATTAACACAACATCGTCTAATTCAGGTCAAAAGTCATAGCTTCATTAGAGAATATATGAAAAATACACGGAGAAGGAACTCATGTACCTATTCCTGGAACCCTTTACATGTAATTCTTCATGTTAACCCCCTTATGTGTAGGATGGAGAAGCAACACCATACTATGGCGTCGCTCACGAGGAAGAGGGGTCTCTCAGAGTGCTCTCTTCCCTAGATATTGCTGATTGGCAACCGAATGCCATCCAGCAGCTGAAGGAACCACACGTTACTGGGCGTTGAGCTTTGTGTTCCTCCTCTGCAAGGACAGAGGAGTCCTTGCGAACATCGAAATGACGCAGGGAGGAGATGAAGAAAAAGACCCCCAAAACGTAGGAGGTTCTGGTGGTGCCCATGCCCCCACAGGATACCGATAGAGTGATCCTTCAGTAGCACTGCAGTAGTGTTTTCCGCCACCTAACTGAGCTACTACGTCAGTTTAAGAACCTGGTCACTACCGGGAGTTATTCACATATCGCCTTCCAAGGTTTAGTATTTACCTTCATTCCGCCAAGGAGGGTTAAGCTGGTAGATATATATATATATATATATATTGTATGTAATCTGTTCACATATGAACCTGTTTCCATAAATGTCACTGATTGGCAACTTGCTAAACCTCAAGCTGTATAGCATCCGCTAAGTTCGTAGTTCAGCCCTTTCTAGTAATTTTTTTTATTAACACGTCTGAGCACGTGAACATATATTTTTTTAAGACAAGTGTTTCAGCTGTAGTTCTTTATTTAAGTGGTTCTATCATTTTATGTAAATTGATCTTAGCTTGGCACTAGTGTTCAAGCGTCATTAAGTCACCCTTTACTGGTAATTATTTTTATTATATGTATTTTAAGCGAAATCCTATGAGAGTTTGAAATTCTGAAGTTTGTCAGTAATTCTGTTTTCTTAATAAGAGACTGTTTATTTGAGCACCGAGTATTTTGGGTTTCTAACTGTATTTGCAAAGCTTTATCTAGTGGCTCGTCCACAATTTACAAATGTCAAATTCCTTAAAAGGCGTAATGTCAATAAATTGTATTAATTATAAAGTATGACTGCTAACCATGATTTCATCCCTCTTCCTCTTTTATGGTATTTAAATTTGGTGTGTAAGTGTGGTACGATTAAGGAAATCACCTACCACACGCCAACAGCTTATGGCGTCCTTGATTTGAAAAAAGATTATGAACCCACATAGCGTCATTACCTCCTAGTTAACCTACATGAGTGGGGTCTCCAGGAATGACTCTTGATTTTTGTCTGGAACCTCTTGTCACATCCTACTTTCCGGGTTCAAGTTGATGCTTCCTACAGTACAGTCCATATACAAGAAAGCAGGGTTGTGCGAGGCTCTGTATTGACTGTGCCCCTGTTTGTAGTGGTAATCAATGGTCTAGTTGCATCTGTGGGGCCTACAGGTAACCCCCACTGTATGCTGGCTATTTTTGTATTTACTGTTGCATCTCTACTGTGGATGTTGCTGAAGGCTTACTGCAACCTGCCATACGAAAGATAGGAGTCATGCAATTTTGTTGTCATTGTACTGTCCATCTGTAAACGCATTTCAACCGCAACGACTAGTTACTTAATGTTGTAGAGTCTTATCACTTTTTGGGATTGGTCCTCAACGCTGTGTTGATGTTGCTTCCCTATTTTCAACAAATTAAGCCAACATGTTGGTCACATGTTAATACACCTCACTGCCTCGGTAAACTAGCTGTGGCACTGATCGCTACAAAGATTTGGGGCTTTGCAGAGCTTTTATTCTATCTCGTCTTGAGTGTATGAGTCTGTCATATGGCTCAACATCTCCTTCAGCATTGCACTTGGTTGACCCAATATATTACCATGAGATTAACTTGCGATGGCTGACTTCTGGACGAGCCCTTTGAACAAATTGCTCATTGACACTGAGATCCCTCCAGCATAGATCAGGGGCCAAAATCTGCTGTTCAGCTAAATGACACACATTCAAACTACCATGTCCTTTTTCCTGCTGGGGGATCCACCTCGCACAACAGCAGCCCAGGTCTGGAATCATGATCACAGTTCGTATCCAATATCCCTGCTCTGAACTCCATTCCCCACTGTTTCTTCTTGTCAGGGAGCAATCGTGTATGCCCCCATGGTGTGTCCCACATTCTCAGATCTGTCGTGACCTGTCCTTCAGACATTAATGCTCTGTTGACGCCATGGTGTTTCGCCACCTGTTTGTTCATGGCCATCTATCATGCAATACTGGCATGCAGTCTGCAGATGACAGACAAATAGGTTTTGCCTATACACATGCAAGGTACAGTGATTTACATTTCCTGCCAAATGGATGTAGTGTGTTCCCTGCAAAATTGCTGACCATCACTCGAACATTCATCCATGTTTGCTCTTGCAGTGCTACCCTCGATACCCAACAGTTGTGACTATGCAGGATCTCGTTTCCGACCTCCATTAGGCTGGACAATCTGTCATCTTTGTCTGGGCCCATTAATTGTTGGACGCTTGGAACATGTATTGGTTCCTCGAAACAAACTGTGAGCAATAAAGGAAACTAGAGCAAGTGGTAGTCTTCACTTCCTGCTTTTCACAGGGAATCTACTATTCTCTGTTAGCTTCACTTTGTCCACACTTAGTTGACCCACACCATGATGGGAGGATCCACCCACTGTCAGTGTGGTGGTTGTAAAGTGACGGCCTACATCCTACTAGATTGACCTAAGTTTACCACCTTATGGCGGAACCTTCAATGGTCTAGTCACATTGGTAACACTGTTTCCTGTCAGATCCCCGAAAGAAAATGAGGTAAAGCTTAGCTAACACTTGAATAGATTAATGTCTGGGTATGCCAAGTGCTATTGGCAAGCTATCATTTACCATCTAGTGAAATCATCATAAAATCAAAGGCTATAGCAAAAGATTTGAAGAAGATATCTGTAAGGTGGAAAAAGGGCCAATGAACTCTAAACAATAAGAAGGTGACATCCTCCAGGAGTACTACGACGAATCTGTTAATTTTTGGCTAGATGATAAATCACACAAATCTGAAGATTGTCTACTGAACTGAATACCTACCGTTTGACTTGGGCTCCTTAGTTCATCATGTACATTTAGTTTTAACGTCATGTAATATATGTAAGTACTGGTGTTATTTCATGTTCTCCTTTCCAATATTGTCAACTATTAAGTATTTATAGATTTTTATATTACACTCCTGGAAATGGAAAAAAGAACACATTGACACCGGTGTGTCAGACCCACCATACTTCCTCCGGACACTGCGAGAGGGCTGTACAAGCAATGATCACACGTACGGCACAGCGGACACACCAGGAACCGCGGTGTTGGCCGTCGAATGGCGCTAGCTGCGCAGCATTTGTGCACCGCCGCCGTCAGTGTCAGCCACTTTGCCGTGGCATACGGAGCTCCATCGCAGTCTTTAACACTGGTAGCATGCCGCGACAGCGTGGACGTGAACCGTATGTGCAGTTGAAGGACTTTGAGCGAGGGCGTATAGTGGGCATGCGGGAGGCCGGGTGGACGTACCGCCGAATTGCTCAACACGTGGGGCGTGAGGTCTCCACAGTACATCGATGTTGTCGCCAGTGGTCGGCGGAAGGTGCACGTGCCCGTCGAACTGGGACCGGACCGCAGCGACGCACGGATGCACGCCAAGACCGTAGGATCCTACGCAGTACCGTAGGGGACCGCACCGCCACTTCCCAGCAAATTAGGGACACTGTTGCTCCTGGGGTATCGGCGAGGACCATTCGCAACCGTCTCCATGATGCTGGGCTATGGTCCCGCACACCGTTAGGCCGTCTTCCGCTCACGCCCTAACATCGTGCAGCCCGCCTCCAGTGGTGTCGCGACAGGCGTGTATGGAGGGACGAATGGAGACGTGTCGTCTTCAGCGATGAGAGTCGCTTCTGCCTTGGTGCCAATGATGGTCGTATGCGTGTTTGGCTCCATGCCGGTGAGCGCCACAATCAGGACTGCATACGACCGAGGCACGCAGGGCCAACACCCGGCATCATGGTGTGGGGAGCGATCTCCTACACTGGCCGTACACCTCTGGTGATCGTCGAGGGGACACTGAATAGTGCATGGTACATCCAAACCGTCATCGAACCCATTATTCTACCATTCCTAGACTGGCAAGGGAACTTGCTGTTCCAACAGGACAATGCACGTCCGCATGTATCCCGTGCCACCAAACGTGCTCTAGAAGGTGTAAGTCAACTACCCTGGCCAGCAAGATCTCCGGATCTGTCCCCCATTGAGCATGTTTGGGACTGGATGAAGCGTCGTCTCACGCGGTCAGCATGTCCAGCACGAACGCTGGTCCAACTGAGGCGCCAGGTGGAAATGGCATGGCAAGCCGTTCCACAGGACTACATCAAGCATCTCTACGATCGTCTCCATGGGAGAATAGCAGCCTGCATTGCTGCGAAATGTGGATATACACTGTACTAGTGCCGACATTGTGCATGCTCTGTTGCCTGTGTCTATGTGCCTGTGGTTCTGTCAGTGTGATCATGTGATGTATCTGACCCCAGGAATGTGTCAATAATGTTTCCCCTTCCTGGGACAATGAATTCATGGTGTTCTTATTTCAATTTCCAGGAGTGTATGTTTCACCCTATCCAACTTACTCCCACTTTGAAATACCTTGGCCTCACCCTCGACTGTCACCTCACCTGGAGTCCCCATCTTCTTAACATTCAATGCAAATCCCACAATAGACTCCATCTCCTAAAACTCCTGTCCAGTCAAACATGGGACTTGCACCCTTCCACCATCCTTATACCTACAAATCCTTGATCTGTTCCATCCTTTGTTATGCCACTGTTGCCTGGATTTCAGCCCCCCCCCCCAAAAAAAAATTCTATAAATCCCTCCCAATTCTTGAACACCATGTGATCCACCTTGGTTTCCATATCTGTTTCCTATCTCCCATGAGGATCCTCTATGATATCATCCCCTTCCCACATCTCTTCCTTTTCCTTGAACACATCTAGGAGCTTCCACCATCTCCCTATGCCAGATGATTTCTTTCGCCCTGATATTTATCCATTCTTCCAACTTCGACCCTCCTCTTCCCCTCCCCTCCACCATTGAGCTCCTCCTCCTTGCTCTTCCCCCCTCAGCTGTTTCCTTCCTCCTCCCCCTGTCCTATTCACCTCTTCTTTCCCAGTGCTTGCACTCCCTCCCCATACTGTTCCATCAATCCCCATCTCTCTTTCCTCACTTCCTCATCTCCAACCTCTTTCCTTGGCAGGCCATTCAAATTTTACAACATTTACTTTGTCATGTTTTGGTGCACACCATATATGTAACATCAATGCAATGTATGTTCAGTGTTATCATCCCATACTATGAATACTGTTTTTAATTTGGCTATTTGAGCTGCCAGCTTCTCTGTGCTTTGTCCTCATTTAGTGCCATTTTAACTGCATGTGGCTTTTATGTAAATGTGCCTCATCCAACTACGCCTTTTTTTGTATATTTTAACTCCAATTTCTTCTCTCTTCTATGTGTATGTCCCAATATTTATATATTAATGTCTGTCCTGGCATGACGGACTGCCATCCCATGGGCCTGCGTTACATTCCATGCTGTGTCAGAGATTTTCTCTGCCCCACAAGAGGCCTCCCACCCAATGATACTACTCACTCATTTTAATTTTTTGTGGAAGAATAAACCCGCTTCATCCAGAGGATTGGAATCCCTCCTTCCACACAGAAGAATTTGTCAACTGGACTACTCTAAGTACCTATTCGCCAGCTAGAAGCTCTCACGGCCCTAATCTATGCCGTCCTGCTGCCCCATCACTCTTAGCTTCAGGGTCAGCAGCCGGGTGCCTGTCACCTGTGGCTGCCATCATTGGTGTCACCATCACGTTGCCATCGCTATCAACATCGCCTTCTCCATTGCCCCATTCATTGGTTTCTAACCCAGCAACACCTGTAACCAGTAGGCTCATCTCCATTTAAACATGAACACCCCAACCAACCATCACCTTCACCTCCACCTCTACCTCCACAACCACCACCACATCCACCTTCACTTCCATTCCCCTGTCCCCACCATCACTTCATGGCATTCTTCCTCCAGTACCCTTATTATGCCCAGCCTCGCCTCATTACTGTTTCCTCCACCTACTCCCCAGTATTGTATCCCCACATATATCGGTCCATTCCTGCTCCCACTCCAGCCCCTGTCACCCATCCTCAAGAGTTTACCCTCCAACCCAGTCGTCTGGCAACCCTAGCAACTCCTTCACCCACCCAGGTCATAGCCTGGGGGGCCAACTCAAGTTTCCACATCAACACCCCAAGGAGGCCCTGCTTCCAATCACCTCCCATTCCTACCCATCCCTATTCCTCCCAGGCCACCCTTCCCAAACATCCCCTAAACAACCTGGTGTCAGTGCTGATGCTGCCCCATCCAGCAAAAAAATATAACCCATTCCATCTCCACAACTACCCCACCCAACCCCCTATGGACACCACCACCATTCCCATATCTCAAACCACCACCATGCACATCTTCCTCTTCTCCTCCTCCTAACCCATGTTCTTTGATGCCTGTGCCATCACCTCAGAAATTCGTAAATACTTCCCCAAATGCCCACCATGTCCCAACTCATTCCCCTCAAGGACACCATCCTCATCAAATCCCCCAATCCCTTCCTCCACAATGACTCCCTCAAAATTATCTCCCATGACACTACTGACTCCCATAGCATTCTTATGCTCTTCCTTACCCTTTCCTCTCATCATCAGCCCCAACCCTCTCACTATCCTCGAATCCTCCTTGTCATGATCACCATATTCAACCCCAGGGTCACAGAGGTGGAGGTGTTGGCAGAACTGAATGCCTAACCTGCTCTTGGAATCCGCCCTCTACATCTACAGTGTCATTCTTCATGTGTGTCTTCATGGAATCCACCTCCTCAATCGACCACCTACTCACCCAGAACCCCTTAACTATAACCGCCACCACCCTGTTGACTCTTCCCACTCCTTTGCTCAGTTCTACTGGTGCAAAATATGCTTGCAAAAATCCTCCCACCTGCCTGCAATGCAAAGCCTCTCATTTCTTCAAACAGTCTCCGAATCTTACCTTCCCTTCTTCATGTAATGAAGCCCATCCCACATATTCCTCTAATGTAAGGCAAAACCCAGTCCCATGAAAACCAGGGCTTACTTCCCCCCAATTCATCCCCCTGATCAATCCCACTACCGCAACGATTCTCTCTGCCCACTCTCCACAGATGAAGACATCGTTCAGTTCCTTACAATTGTCAGAACATTCACTCCTTTCAACACACCCTCCAGCAGATCCCTCTCCCTGCCTGTTTAACTTTCACCTGAACATCTATGTCACCTACTCCCAAAAGTAATCCCACTTTGTCTTTGCCCCTCCTTGACCCCTTGTCTAAGCCTCTCTGGCCTCCCTCCTTCCCCTTTCTCTCTCTCCATCCTGGAACAACAATAATATCACCTCCTTTCTCAAAATATCCACTTCTTCTCTGCCAACAAGCTTCTCTTAATGCATACTCTCTCCCAGCACCAGGCTGACCTCTTCATCCTCAATGAAACCTTCTCCAACCTTACCACCTTGTCCACACCTCTCCCTATGTCCTTCACCACACTGATAATCCCCGCCCTTTAGTGTGAGGTGGGTTCAGTGTTTGCCATCTTAAGCATTTTCCAGACACAATTCCTGCTCAAACACCCTGTCGAACATCTTATCCTCAGCATCTTTTCCCAATTCTCACCATCACCTGTGCCACCATATATGTCTTCCATACCCAGTGACTTCCTCTCCCATATTCACTGCATCTTCTCCACCTATGTTACTGCCGCAGACATTAATGCTTATAGCCACAACCCTGCCATCCTCCAGTGGTGGCATCAGTTCCTTTCCACCCTCCAAGGCGACGTTACATTCCTCCTCAGCATACCTTTCCCAAAAGGAATACCAACCCTGATGTCGTCTTCTCTTCGTTCAACCTCATTGGGCATATTACTGTGGAACTCCTAGATCCAACTGGCAGTGACCACCTTACAGTCCTCACTTTTTCCTTTGCCCTCACCCTTTTCCAGCTCCCCACCCTGTCACCCCTCCCATGGTCATTCGAATGATGGCATGCTGACTGGAATGCCTACCAGGAATCCATAGTCAACCAGGTCAGAAGCCACTTTGTCCCCTTATACAATGTTGATGACAAAGCTCACACCATGTGAGACCATCTTTGAGACTGTGGAGATCCACGTTCACACCACACCAAATCTACCCACCTGCACTGTCCTATCTTTCCTCTAAAGACTGTATGCCTTGGCCATGAATCCCGCCTGCTCTATCGTTATTTTCTCCACACTCGTGACTGGAACACACTCCTCTGCCACTGGCAACTACAGAGACACATTTGAAACCTTCAGACAGCAAAGAAACCTGGGATGGGCGCCAAACATGCACACAACTCAAAACCACCCTCCTTCTCAACTCCTCCAAGTACTGATTTGCCTTCCACTGCCTTACTGATAGCCATCCTGCCCTGCATTACCCACTCCTAGAATGACAACTGCCCTTTCCCTGATGACCTCAGTAAGGCAAACCGTTTTGCTTCCCACCTCTCTGAAGTCTCCTCCATACCCAATGACCACACTTTGATTACTGTGCCTGCTTCCAAGCACTTGATCACAAATAGCACTGTCTTGCTACTTGCTTCTAGCTTCCAGTACTGGGATCAGTTCCACCCTCATAATTGAAAACTCCCATCACAACACATGACATTAAACTTGTCCTATGCTCCAAATGCGACACTGCTCCTGGACACGATTGCATCACCTGCTGCCATCTCAAGGAACACTGTCTCTCCTTCCTTACTGCCCTTGACACCCTGTACAACACTATTCTCTACACTGGCTTTTATTCTGACCTGTGAAAGACCTCCCAAATCCTGTCGTTCGTTAAACCCAAGAAACTCCCTTCCAACACTTCATATCGCTGCATATGTCTCACCTCCGTTTTCAGTAAGGTCTTTGAGTCCATCCTCTCCCACCGTATTTGTCACCACCTAACTCAACACTACTTCCTCTCTCGTACTCAGTGTGGTTTCTGGCCTTCCTACTCTGCTGGTGGCCAGTTCCTCTGCCTCCAATTTAACTTCTGTCACTTTACTATCTTTATTTCTCTTGGCCTCCAGAATGCATAAGACCATGTATGGCATTCTAGGCTCCTTTTCAAGCTCCAGACCTACGCCCTTCCTATCGACTCCATCCACCTTGTTGCCTCCCTCCTCTACCACAGTCCTTCCTATGTCACCATCCATAATACCAATTCCCATACCTTCTACCCTATCTCAGGTGTTCGTCAGAGCTCCATCCTTGCTCCTCTCCTTTATCTTCTGTACATTGCTGATATCCCCAAACCACCCCTTCATCAATCTCTTTCAATATGCTGATGGCACTGCCTTCATTGACTTCTATCCTACCCTTCAACAGTCCTAGTGCTTCCTTCAAATCCCCCTAGACCAGTTTATAGCTTCATGCAACCAGTGGCTTCTTCAGATCAATCCTTCAAAACCATATGAAATCAGTACAGGATGCACCACCCATCCTTCCAGCTCCACGATTTGTATGACCGTCCTATACAACTTCCCCAACCTTGAAATACCTTGGCCTCGCTCACCCTTGACCATCGCCTTACCTGGACTCCCCACCTTCTTACCATTCAATGCAAGGCCCACTGTAGTCACCACCTCCTGAAACACCTGTCTGGCTGGACATTTGGATTACATCCTTTCACCATCCTTCATACCTACAAATCTTTGATCTGTCCCATCCTTTGTTACACTAGGATCACCTGAATCTCTGCCCCTCCTAAATTCTATAAAGCCTTCCAAATCCTTCAACATTACAAACTCCACCTCAGTTTTTGTATCCATCTCCAATCCCACATGAGGATCCTCTATGACCTCATTCCTTTCCCTTATCTCCTCATCATACTTCACCATTTCCATATCCTCTACACCAACCAGCACCTTGAACCCCCTCATCCCTGGTGTCTCCTCTCCTCTCTCCTCCCCACCATCTGCTACACCTCTATTGATATGTCTCAACTCCTCCACATCTCCACATCCTACATGTCCTCACCCAAAGAAACTTTTGGCATATCCCTGTCCTGGATGACGTGATTCACCCTGAAATGTATCCTTCCTTCCAACTCTGATCCTCCTCCTCCTCTTCCCTACACCCAAGGGCTCCCACTCCCTTCTCTCGCCCTCTGCTGTTCCCCCTACCCCCTGTCATTCTTGCCTCTCTTTCCAATTCTTTGCACTACTTCCCAGATTGCTCCCAACTCCGCCCCCCCCCCCCGTCCATCTCTTGTGCCTAGGTGTGCTACCAGCTCCACCCCTTCTGCCCTTTCCTGAACCCCTCCACCAAACCCCCTCCTTTCCTACCTCTTTCCCTCCTCTCTGGCCTTCCCTCCCCTGGCAGGTCCTTCCAGTTTTAATTCTGCTTCTCTTCGCCATGCTTTGATAATCGCCATCTGTGGTACATAAGTACAGTGTGTTTGAAGCATCGTTATCCCTTGTGGCTTTTATATTGTGAACGCCATTTTAATAGTGCTGTCTGTGCCACGAGTGTTTATGTGCTACATCCTCGTCAGTCTTATCTTATCTAAATGTGCCTCGCCATCTTCTTCTTTTTTGTATCTTTTCACGCCCACTGCTTTCCTTCTCTTCTGGCAATTTCATCTATTGTACTTGTATCTTATGTGTTTAACGTTTCTCCTGTGATATTTTATACAGTCTCTTGGCTGAAGAGGGCCAAATTGCGCTGCTTCCAGACCGCCTCTGCCTTCAAGGGGTAGGGATACAAAATAACAATAAAGAAGAAAATACATATAATATATTTAAAAAATTGCACGTGACTTCCTTCTGAAGAAGATGCGCTTAGAGGTTTTTACATTAAAACATGCAGCCAGTTGGCTGTATTCTTTGTTTGGAAAATATAATGAAAGAGAGATTGGGGTACATACAAAAGCAAATAGAAGTAGTATGCATGTGAAATAGAAAAGAAAACATAGTATTGGCAGCATGTACTCTCCGCCATGCACTGTGCATTGGCTTGCCGAGTATATACGTAGATACAGATTTCTTGTGCTGTTCGTATCATTGATAACAACATTACATGAACAGTCTTACAGGTGGGTGTTTAAATCTTCATACAACGCAGTGGAGAACTCTGAGGTAAACATTACAGCTAAAATCCCGTAGAGGCGACAGCTCTTCAGAGTAATTAATTTCACCCTTTGCATCATTTGGTTCATGTCGACGTTTATCTTCTGTGCCGAAATCTCTCTTGATCGCCATGTGTCAGTGCTCAAAGGACTTAATTATGACGTTTGTATTACACTCATGATGTTAGCAAGATGCCTGTTCTTTGTATACAGTATTCAACATAACTGCAGTCAAGACACACGTGAAATGTAAAGAATCGGAAGTCTGGGCATCACTGCAAATATATGAGTTATATTTTCAAGAAAGGTCTCAAAGGTTGCTGCCAGAACCTCCTTTTTTATTATTATGTTTTATTTATTTAATTTTTTTATTTATTTATTTTATTTTTTTGCTGGAAACCGATTCGTGGTGTGTAAGCTGCATGTGTGCACTAATGGTTGATCTATCATTTGCAATGTGCATGTATACACGTAGTCAGTGACACGGGTTTACAAAGACAGTTCTATATGCAACACACTTTATTTAAAGTAAAAACACTTCATTAGCTTAACGGTGAACCCCATATGAATTGCATCAAGTCAACATGTGTTAAAATTTAGAAAATCTAACACAAACTACGACAGTGCAGTAGGTGAAACCTATAAATTTTCTAAATTTTTGTAGTGTAGTCTAGGCTTCCGATACCTTTTCTTTAACGGGAAAGTTTACCAAAAAATAATTAACCTATAACACCTCCAAAGTTCTTTGGTATTAAGAACCGATCGTAAAATAGCATTAGTAAAAAGGTAATGACTAGTGATGGGTATCAAGATTCCTGTCAAAAATATTTATTATTGGCTTAGAAATTAGACTTTTCCAGAAGTACATTGACAAAAGAGAATATTGCATTATTAACGTAATGTAGACGACAATGTCATTTAATTAAGAGGCACGAAACATCAGTGAGTTGAGGTAAATGACAAACTTAATCAAATGCTTCCCAAATTTATATTCACATGAATCTGAATATACCGTAAATTTCCTCGATTTGTTCGTTAACATATCGACAAGAAACACTTTTAAAATTTTTCTGCCTTACAGTTTCGCACAAATCTCACATCACTTGATGCAGGCAGTATGTCATTGTATAGATCGTTTCCGCTAGCTGGTGTCTGTTTGGCCACAGTTGATAATCTTCAGCGTATGTGAAGTCAAGATACGTATGCGAAACTGAAGCGTGCTTTTCGAGTCTGGCATCTTTTCATTACATTACCTTAATTACATATAAAAAATTGACTTTATCAACGAAAATAATGTGGTTTTTTAGGTGTAGCAGCGTTTCAATGGGGAATTATGAAAATCTTGAAAAAACACTAGACAGTGGCAAATGTTACGAAAAAAATAGTGCTTCCTTTCCATAGGCGCATATTTTTTTTTTTTTTTAAAAAAAAGGGATGGTTACATTGGAAACCACAACTAAACACATGTGGTCAGGGTCTGGCGGCTTTAATGAAATACATGCTGTATGTGTTCACCGACATATTTCTACAACTATATGAAATGGAGACTGCGCATGTAATCCTACAATCATACAAAATAGAACTTGAGAGACAGTGACAAGTGTTATGTATGTAAAAATATAAATGACTTGCTTAGAAGGGTAGCAAAGCTCTTTGCGTCACACGGTCTTTCAGGCAAGGTCGAGACCGAACTCAGCGGATACGTCACCCTTGCACAGTTGGTAATAACTTTATCACAGGAAAATAGCAAATTGTAAGAGTTACTACGTCCACATATGAGTATGGGTGGTAAATTTAAACCAGTATATGAAACGTCCCCTTGGAAAAATTTATACACGACTGTATTTAAACTGACACACAATATTTTTTAGCGCAACGCAATCTGACTTTCAAAAAATCCCTACGAAAGAATGGCCCTGACTAACATTAACCTATACGTTTCACAAATCACTTACCTCACAAAAATCTTCGTTACTCAAGCTACTGCAATACAGCGAGCGCCACTACTGCCAGCTAAATAAAAGATTCAAACTACTGAAGGCACTAACTACTGATAGGCATAGTTAGCAAATGAAAGATTTTAATAGAGAACAAACAATTTATTTACCTTAATAGTCATAATATATATATATATATATCACTTCATGAGACCAATTCTTACAAATTTCAAAACTCCGCCATCTCTCTCCCCACGTCCACCACTCCTGGCGGCTCACCTCCAACTGCGCAACGCTACGCGCTGTTAGCATCCAGCTGCCGCTGCCCAACACTACAATGGCAGACAACAATGCCAACTAAACACACACTGCGCACAGCACAGCCAGTGATTTTTCATACCGAGCGCTAAGCGGCGTTACCAATAAGAAAACCTAAACAGCCTACTTACATAGCCCCCATTCTCCCCACAAAAAAAATTTACAAATTGTTTTGGGCAGTGGCCAGTACAGATTTGAAAATTTTTTTTCATAATTACAATGACAAAGAAATGAAATGCACACACTTATCGATACAATGTTGGTTAAAAGCTAAAATTTTCTCACAGTCCTTAAAGACAGTCCTGATTATTCATCAAAGTAAAATTGCAGTGTTTTTCTCAAAGTCTGAGTAGTAAAAGAAAATGCACACGGATGTAGTGGATTTCCATGCAGTCTTGATGAAGTAGTGTTGTCCCTCCAACGGTAAGACAGTGCTGACTCTTGACATGCAGACAGGTAATGGGCCACAACAGAGCAAACCCACAGCAGAGTCAGTCGAAGTTTTGAAGAATATTGGTACGTAGGTCATCTCAGAGCAGACCCACTGTAGTCCTGGTAGAGATTACGGTATTGGTGGGCCACCAGAGATGCAGACCGACTGTGGACCTTGTGGAAATAATGGTATTGGTGGGTCATCAGAGGTGTAGACCCACTGTAGTCCTTGTAGAGATGGCCAGCAGCCATCTGTTTGACTGCGCAGGCGCACAATCACCATTGAAGAGTCTTGTGAATAATATAGCAAGTCCATAACCACCACTTGTGCACTCACAAATTTTTTTTTTGAAATGTCCTTAGAACCAGCAATGCTGTTAACCAGTCCCTTGCTGAATTATCAACACACGTGCAAACACTATCAGTCCCCACTTCTCACATATTGTCCATATACTATGACCAACAGAAACGTGTGCAGTGAAATGTAATTTACAAGTCACTTAATTTGATGAACTGGTGTCAATTACAATTTTATAACATAAGAATACAATAACAAAGGTACAAAATACATCTTTAAAGAACATAACAATACAGATAACATTTGCAGTAGTACAGGCTTTACAAAAGAATCGAAATAGCAAATACATCAGTGTTACAAAAATTACGACATAAGTACATACATAAAAGATCAGAATAACTTTTGAAACAACAACTTCACACATGAGCATTAGAACAAAACAGAATAAATAATTTCTAAACATATTCACATAGAAAACGACATACTATTAATGCAAATTATATTTGAGGATAACAGTATTCCTCATCATAGTGAATGTAGCTTAGTATTAGAAAAATTCTGCAACATAAGTCTTATCAGACAAACATTTAAAGACAGGAAGAACATAAATACACAAGGGTACACAAACAAATAGTGGGACAACAGAAGGAAAGGAGAGGGTTTGTTTTCAGTGTAACATTTGGTATTGCAGTCCAACTCAAAACTTCATTCTGTAGATCTTTCGTCATATCTCAACATTTGTTTCCACCAAAAATATCCTATCCAAGCATGCTTTCTGTATTTTGTTTACATCCTCTTTCAAAAATAGTTTTTCTCCACTGCACACCACTTTTTTGGCCAAACCATTTTCTTATAGCTTCTCAATGCTTTTCTTCCAATTCGTCATAGTTAGTTTCTTATATAGTCTCCCCCTCTTATGCTAACTTAAAGCTACTGAGCTCAGATGCTAAACTAAGGGACGAGGCAATGCAGCAGCACAAAATAGTTAATACAAACAACAATGAAATAAAATGGAAGTTGTCAAAGAAGCAGCAATATTAAAACTAACGTAAGGCAATGCACAGCAAACAAGAAAAATAAATCAGTAATAAAATTGGCTTAACAGAGTAATACAAAGTAAAATTCAGTAACATTATGCCTGGCAAACAGCAGCAGCAAATGAAATAACTTATATCTAAACATGACAAAGCTGAAGCAGAAAAAATATTACAGTAAAAATGTTTAATACCTATGTCACATCTTAACACTAGAGTGATGCATCACTAGGACATACGCTAGCAGATAAGTTACCAAATCGTGAAAAAAAAAATATTTTTGCAAGTCCTGTGAAGGGAAATGTCTATTTGTGCCCTCTTTTCTAAGGAAGTACATCATAAAATGATTCTTTACTGGGTCTGTAGACAGAAAGTAGTTATATTAGTACATGTATTAAATTTTAATTTAACCAATGCTGCAGTGTAGCAAGAAACTAGATATTAAACAAAATAGGCAAAGCAAGGCGTGAAACGTCATCCGCTAGCCATAAGTCATTTCATAATGCAGTAAACAATCTTCCAACTAGCAAGACAATAGACATGAATGTTTCTCATCATTTCATTTCAGTAAATATCATAAATTAAGAACTCCAAAGTGTAATCATATGTTTTCAAGTTTGAGCGTGTCGTATTTGCGACGCTTTCTACAAAGAAATGTCAATAGCGAGGATAATGGCCTTTTTTTTTACCTGTGCCTCTGAAAGGCACACACTAATGGCTTTTTTCCCAAGCGACTGTCGCACAGCTGGGTGCCCACGACGCATTACGTGCAGGTGGCCACTTACCTTTCTTACTGAAAAATTTACGACAGCAGTTTCCACTACAGTGACAGTCTCATATAAAAATATTTTCACAGGTTGAGAATTTGTGTTAGAAATCTGTAGAAACAAAATCCTTTAAATATAATAGTGTCCAAAAAATTTTCGTCGCCATTGTAATACATTCACGCATTTACATACATTTCATAACTCTTAAAGTATGATTCTTGGTTTCCAACAACCTTTTTCACAAACCAGAGTCCCTAATCTCTACTCATTATTTCTTACCTTATTCGTCGACACTTCTTCAATATTCCATCATAACAGATAAGTAGCATAAGTAACTCATATAGCATCAGCTTATTGATCATAAACATACCGCAACAGCGTAATACACATCGTCATCATAACATCATAAAACCTCCACCAAATCTCAAAATCGTCGTAGCTTCTTCCAATAATTTCAAAACCTAAAAAAAATTCTCTGTTCATGTCAAAAGTGTCATCTACCTCAACCGTACTTTAAATATCATGATCTCATACCCAATTATGTCATTCAAAGCTCTCATAGTATCACAATGGTTCCGAAAATGTATGAACAGTTCACAAAGTACAGACAAAATACAATTTTGTAAGTGTGAAGTTATCCACCTGCGGAATTGTGTAAACATGTGTCACTGACGTAGTAAAAAGATGTTGGTTTCTCTGTCAAATGATCAGATAGCTGTGTAATTAATGTGTTAGAGAAATATGGTACCTATGTGTAAAGTTGTATAAGCAAATACCATATTAGCTAGGGCTCCTTGTGCTTGCCATACACATGGTACACAAAGTAAGCGTGTACCCCCCTGAGGATTAATGTAATTATATCCTCAGGTGTTGCAGATTACAGCAATGGAATGAAATGTATCATGGAAAACCTTTGCATCATTGTACTTCAAATATCTTTAAGAATAAATGTTTAAGTACAAAATTAATCACTCATATACGTGTAAGGGTAGCGCTAAACTGTGCGTCTTGTTGTAAGATAATCTCTGTGGAAGTGTCGTAGTTATCGTCCTCCGAAAACTAAGTTCTACAGAAGTCAATGTACTTACCTCATGATAAACAAAAATGAAATGCTTTGCGTATAGATATCGTAGTTACTACGCTTATTGCTGTGATGAAGTAAGTACTGTACTGTACGTATTGTTGTGCTACAGAAAAGGCTGTCTCATTGTAGCTATACCACAAACGTTACTACTAAAACATGTTTTACTTTCCAGAAAAATTCAGAAAAACTGTGCAGATATAAAACAGATAAACTGCAAAAGCAACATTGTAAATTGTCACTCATTAGTAGCGTCGTGATAAAATCGTGTAGCTGTCACATAAACTAACCACTGTATCATCTGGTATCTCACAGAAAGTACTTTAAATCCAGAATGTATTTTCAAGTAAACCAAAATGTTGCATTAAAATCTCATTAGCAGTACTGGTAAATGTTCTAAGTATGTGAGCCTTATGGTCGTTACGTAATCGTGCCACTAACAAGCAAGAATGTACAAATAAGATCACTGTGTCGTATGTTCACTATAACAATGCATTCGTAATTTCTGTTTAAAAATGTTCCCTACGTTCTAGACTGGATAGTTAACTTCAAACATTGTTGCATGTTAACAGTTTCTCAGTGTGACAAAGCATACTAGAAATGTGAAGTGAAAAATTTTATGGCAAAGACGAAGTTAAAAAGCAGATTATATCTCAACAAACGGTTTTACACGTGAAATATGGTGCAATCCTTTACTCTTCATAGTACTCAGAGATTCAACTTGAACGCAAATATCAGGCGGTAAACGTCGGTAAAGAATACTGGAGTTTTTCTCAAGGTTGGCGCGTATGTTATTTTTCTCTGAGCCAGCCGGCGCACATGGCTGCCTGCGGTGCGAGTCATTGTCTGTTACTTTGTTGGCGCGCGTCGTTAATGGAACTAGGAGACCTAACTTCTACAAATTCACCTTGTCGAGAGGGCCCTGCTCTGTTTGAATCCCGCCAGTTCTGATGTAATTCAGGTCTGTTGTTAAGATCATATCGTCTGTCGTCATGTCGGTAATTTCTGTAATTAGTTTCTTGTCGGTCACGTGGTGGAGAATTTCTCCCTGAATCGTAACTGCGCGCTGGACCGTTGCGTCTGAAGTTATTCCGTTTCCCTTGATGATAATAGTTCTGGTTGCCATATTGTCTGTTTCTATGATTGTCTCTCTCATGTTCATTACTACGGAAATACGATCTTTCTCTGTAATTATTATTACTCCGCCAGTGGTTGTCATATGGGTGGTGTCTGCTTTGGTCACGATTTGTGTTGTGGGAATAGCCTTGTCGTGTCCAGTTGTTGTTTCTTTCATCGCGGAATTGCGACGGATGTGAGCTGTAGTGATTGTTTTCCTGTTTTCGCATCCCGCGACTGTCTGTGTCAATTTCAAATTCTTGTAAGAGTCCCTGAAAAGCTTCACTGTCGACTTTGCAACGCCCTGCCAAAATAATATTCCTTAAATGTTCCGGAAATTTCATTAAGCAAATGCGGATGAGTTCTGAAGGGCTGTATGGGTTTGAAAGATACTGATTCTTATGCAACATGTCTTCAAAATATTTCAAAAGACTGCAAAATTCAGATTGTTCGAAATGTTTCATCATTATGATGCCATGTTTTACTCGGTCTTGTGTAGCTTGAGACCAATATGCTGAGAGGAAGGCATGATAAAATTCTCCTTCACTGTGGCAATCATGAATGACCGATCGCATTCTTAGAGCTGGTTCATCCTCCAAGTAGCCACACATAAATTCTAATCTGTGTTCTAATGACCAGTTGGGAGGAAAACAATGAGAGAATTGATGAAGCCACGCTTGTGGATGAATGTCGTTGCCAGAATTCTTAAATGTTTTGAATTTACGTGTAGTAATGAACAGCTTATAGTCAAAATCATCATCTCGGCGGGTAGCATATCGGTCATTGTTACGTCGTGTCGGCGGTTCCATCTCAGAATTCGGTGTACCTTGCCAATTTCTTTCATAATTTCCGAAGTGCCCTGTGTTATTATTTTGTGGCTGTTCCGTATTTCTATGTCCCTCTTCCCGTATTGGAGCGCGAGTGTCCTCTGAAATACGTAATTGTTGTATTACCTGTGTCAGCTGATCTTGTACTTCCCGGATTTCTCTTTGGTGTTGCGTACTAATTTGATTCAGACTTTGTTTGAATTTCCTAATTTGTTCGTGCTCTTCTGTGTCATTAAAGACTACCGGTTTTGTGTCATTAAGATTATCATCTACCTTCGTAGATAAATTAGTGAACTGATCCGAAAGTTCGGCTACTTTCTCCGATAGTGAACACATTTCCTCAGTGTGTTTTTCTGAACCAAGTTTCAGAGTGTCCATTTGTGTTGAAATCGAATCTACTGTGTCCTTTAAGTTTTTCTGAGTTCTTGCAAGTTGCGTAACCGAATCGGTGGATGCAACTGAGTCCATTTTAGCTTGCAAGGTGTCGTGATTTTCACGAACAACAGTTTGCAATTCTTTTATGGCTCCTTCGTGATTCTGTAATGAGTTTTCATGCCGCGAAAAAATAGGTTGAAAATGCTCACAAATTTGTGTTTTTACGTCATTACAGATTTTTAGACATTTCGATTCAATGTTATGTAACTCAGTAGTTAAATCTTCACGTGTTTGTTTAAGTGTGGTGTCTAACTTCCGAAGATTTTGTTCCATTGTGTCTAACTTTTGAAGCTTTTGCTGTGTTTGTCTCTGATTTTGTTCCATTGTGTCTAACTTTTGAAGATTATGTTCCATTGTGTCTAACTTTTGAAGCTTTTGCTGTGTTTGTCTCTCATTTTGTTCCATTGTGTCTAACTTTTGAAGATTTTGTCCCATTTGTTTCTGATTTTGTTCAAGCGTTGTGTCTAACTTTTGTAGCCTTTGTCCCATTTGTTGCATTAACTGTAATAACAGTGCACTGGTGTCTGAAACATGTTCCTCAGTGCTTTTCGGCAGTGCATTTGAACCGACAATATTCGCATTTTGACAAGCAGAAAATGTGTCTTGACTTATTTGAGAAAACGGTGAGGACGCAAAACCTGAATGTACAGTATTTCCTAGATTGTGTCCTGTCGTTTCGGATTCCTGACGCGAGCTGTTGCCGACCGATCGATCGATAATGCTTCCCTGTTCACTAATTGTTTCACTGTCTACACCATTATTTGCAGCCCGCTCCATTTCCCTATGCACTACTACCAAATTACTACTTTGAACATTAGTTAATTCATTACATGGTGGCGCTGACATACTGCTTTCGTCTTCACTGTCATTTCTCAGTTTACTTTGGAGCCTAGTATTACGTTTTTCACACGCCATTATTGTCACAATATTTCACACGACAACACAGAAAAACACAATTTGAAGAGCAAAAATAAGAGAACTCATTAACATAGCACTGAAAATAATATCTAGTTAATTGCAAGCGCAGCTGCGAAATACTTGGTGCAAATCTACATGCATGCCACAACTGTTTTACTGTACAACAATGAAAGACTGCAACTACAGACGAAATTCTCTCTACAATTACGCGCTAGCAATAAACAAAGGCTACACTAACTACACAAACTACAAGAAAAAAATCAGAAGATTCCAGTGAGGTATCCTCGGCTAAGGGTCGACATATGAAACGTCCCCTTAGAAAAATTATACAAGACTGGTCTATGTGAAACGTCCTCTTTGAACAATTATACACGACTGTGCTTAAACTGACACACAATATTTTTTAGCGCAACGCAATCTGACTTTCAAAAAATCCCTACGAAAGAATGGCCCTGACTAACATTAACCTATACGTTTCACAAATCACTTACCTCACAAAAATCTTCGTTACTCAAGCTACTGCAATACAGTGTGCGCCACTACTGCCAGCTAAATAAAAGATTCAAACTACTGAAGGCACTAACTACTGATAGGCATAGTTAGCAAATGAAAGATTTTAATAGAGAACAAACAATGTATTTACCTTAATAGTCATAATATATATATATATCACTTCATGAGACCAATTCTTACAAATTTCAAAACTCCGCCATCTCTCTCCCCACGTCCACCACTCCTGGCGGCTCACCTCCAACTGCGCAACGCTACGCGCTGTTAGCATCCAGCTGCCGCTGCCCAACACTACAATGGCAGACAGCAATGCAAACTAAACACACACTGCGCACAGCACAGCCAGTGATTTTTCATACCGAGCGCTAAGCGGCGTTACCAATAAGAAAACCTAAACAGCCTACTTACATATACACCGATATGTCACCAGCAATAGCGCGACAGGGGAAACTACATGATGAAAGCACACACGCCACGATGTGTCTTGGGTTTGAAAAGTGTAAATTGAAGTTAAATTGAAAGAAATTAATTTACTTAAACTGAAATGAGAAATGAGTTGAAATCAATTACAAAAATTACATAACTTAATATGATTAGTGGAGATTACTGTTCTTGCAACCTAGTGTTGCTGGCTGCACGGAGCTACCTATGAGGGCTCCGACGGTACTGCTGTTCTACTCAACCCTACTCGCAGGATAGAAGTCTCTTACATATTGTCATAAAATCCACAACAGAGCAAATAATCTCGAAGTAACTGTCGTTATAGACCGCTCCTTCGTTCCGACCAAGAATGCATTAAGCGTCTCAAATATTCAGAGAAAGAGAGAGTCAAAGACATACGGTGCAACCACAGTCGTTTGCAGCAAGGCAGAGAGTACGTCTATAGGGAGGTATTCGTGGAAAACATTGTGCTCTATCTGACGGGTGATATTTTTATATATTGCCTGCTAAGCATGCCTGATTATTCACTTTCTCGTTCACAGGAAGCAACCCCCTGGATGCAGACATTTTATCGGGCTTAAACTAATGTATGAGGTACGTCTGACGCTGAACATGCAATAAATAGGATATTAACGGATGCAGAAAAAGATTAAAAAGTAAAACATAAGAACTGGAGTGGTGAAGAACTAAAAGAAATAAATAGAACAGGAAAAAACAAACAAAAGACGAATGCTCGTTCTTCAGAAGATACACGAAGTAAAATCAGCCCACTCCCACAGAGGCTTCCAGCACGTATGCACATTGTGGCCGTGACGCTGAACGTAGTGATGAGTGATGCAGTTGCTCTCCGCGCCGCACTGCGGATCCAATTTGTCAAAGTTAACTGTGCGGAAAAGGGGGAGGGAGTAGAAATAACGACGGTCAACATCCACATGAGGGCCTCTGAGAGCCTACGTGAATGCGTTCTGATGTCCTGAATGATCCATTAGCAACACAGAATCGAGACCTTGAAGGAATGTAGGGTTCTATTGTCGGCAACAGAAAAGAATCGGATACACATCCAAGAATAGAGGCTTTTAACAAGTACGTCCCAGTTATTAGGAGAACTGTAGGCTACAGTGACGTAGACAGCTGTGCTCGTAAAGCTATCGGATGTACGTTCACCATACCTTTGACCATAATGGGAGCAATCTCATCTGCTAGAGTGCATAGAAAATCAAACTACTTCGATATTCAATAGTGCACGACCACAGATGTGTTGATTTTAAAATTTGGTCTCACAAAATCATACAACACGTAACTTTTCACCACGTTTCCCGTTTTAATAACATTAAAACATTTTCGTAAGTGCTTTGACAGACGTTATAAGAACTAAACTTGTTGTAGACGTAACCAAATAACGAAAACAACGCTTCTGCCTATTGTAGTGCAGCAAGATAACAAGGAAACGTGTAACAACCATCTTAAGATTTTTTTGTGAGAAATCCGAAACCGGTCGTGGTTTGATCCAAATAAACGTTGTTAAACTAAACTTGTGGACGTTTGCTGCTTCAATTATAAACCTTATAGTATTACAACCACTCTTCTCAAAACGCCAATTTTCGGTAAAATAGCATACCTGCAAGAACATTAGGAAATCAAGTACTTGCGAAAATATCCACATTAGATCGAATTTATAACTGCAAAATACACTACTTTCTTCAGATTTCCTATATATGTACATTGTTTTTAATTTTTAGCAGAATTCCATATGCACATATTTTAGTGGCTATTGCTATTTTTTGACTGTGTTGATCGAATATGCCAGTATTCAATTCTTTTACGCTATTGGAATCTGTCAACTTGGAAACTTAGATCGTTGAACCTTTTCACTTGATAAAATGAAATAATCGTGTGGCCTTCCTAGCTCGGAGGCCCCGTCAGGGGAAGTTCGGCAGCCAGGTGCAAGTCTTATTTCAGGTGACGCCACATTGAGCTACTTGCGCGTCGATGATGATGAAAGGATGATGAAGACAACACAACACGCAGTTCTCGAGTTGAGAAAAGCCACAAACCCGGACGGGAATCGAACCATTGCGTGGTAGGTGAATACGTTAGTACTCAGCTAAGCAGATTGGCTTTTCATGCAAATAAATGTCAAACGACTTTGCGCATCAATTACGTGACTTAAAATCAATCAATTTTCGATTTTCGAAAATATATGTACAATCATTCAAACTTTTGCCTCTTCTAGATTATATACATGCAACAGCTAATTGGTATTCATTTAGTAATGAAAGTTCGTCAATGAAACATCCGTTATGCATAGCCTTCTCGGCAGTTAGTGCTTGTACGGTTACTATACGTGTGACATCAGCTAACAGTGTAGTTCGAATTTTTTATATACCAGCTGATTTGAACCAAGTAAACAACTGTCTCACATTCTGTTTTGGAGAAGACCAAACTAAATAGAGAAAGAGATCATAATTAGTAGCAAACAATCACGTAATTGTGCTTAGTCTCCTACCGACACTGAACATTAAGCTCACTTAAAAACAGACTGAATCCCGGATATACATGTGCAATGACATATGTGAACAGAAAGAACTGGGGGTCTGATCTGTTTCACACAGGAGATACAGGGGTACACTGGGTGGTAGGGGTAGGATAATGGAATATCCACACTATTCACATAAATAAAATTGTAATGAAATATTTTCCCTCCGTTTTCATAAACAGTCGTGTACTTTGACAGATATCCAGCATCTCTGCGCTGCAGTAGGACCGCAGCTTTATCTTTAAAATGAAATGAAGAATTTGAGTAATGTCGTAACTTGCATTAAGAAGTCTCCTTTATTTATTGGGCATCAGTAAATAAAGGCGGCTTCCTATTGCAACTTATGACGTTACTTGTTCAAGCGAAACTGCTTTACTAGTAACTTTTCTCAAACATGTACAACATTTTGGGATAAGGATAGTCTGGAGTTAAACCTGTTTAATTTCCTAATTCCTATAAAAGTCTTTGAAACCACCGTTATAGCGCTGTACTATATTTAGCTTACATGGTATAATATATCACTTTTACTAAACCATAGAGCTATTTTATGCACTGTAAGGAAAATAAGTGTAATAAAATTCCATTTCTTTCTCTCCTGTCACATAAGTCACATTTGTAGCAGTCAACATTGTCCCATCCGTTACACACACCGAACCCGAGGATCGCCATCAGTTCGAAAGCGTTCACCATAAAAATAACTTTGTTTTGTTCTAACTCGTTATTTTCTGATTCTTCTTTACGTGGTAGTTCCGCTCAATTGGAATCGTTAGAATCTGAGTCAGCTTCCAACTTCTTATTCTCTATTATTTACTTCGTTTTTTTTCTTTAATTTCAAATTTTACCTTCATTGATTGCCGATATGGACATCTCTGAAAACTGTTGCCGATATGGGAGTCCCTTATCTGCCCAGGTACTGTAGGTTATTACGGAACTGCTTCTATTGGTACTGAAATGCAGCCACTAACAAGTTGGCCATTTCTGGTTCACTGTGACTGTGACTTGATGGGATGATATGGCTAGGATTCGTATCAATAAGCAGTGTTGCATTATTAAGACCAAATTAATCCTTGCTAACCAGAAATTCATTTGGCTTTTCTAACATCGTTCAGAAGGCTTCCAGTGTAAATTTTTGTGGACTGAAGTAGCGGAACTCAGTTAGTTCAAAACCCTTAGTAAATGGAATTTTTAAAAAGGGAGGTATTTGTAGCAAGACGTTAATTTTCAAAGAAAGGTCACATTTTGTTTGCATCGCAGCCCTCAGTGCTTTGAAGCCTTCCTTACAGCAGTTCCCTCATTAACAGCTTACATAGTTTACAACCTCTGTTCTGACTTCCACTTTGCTTCATCTGTTGCAAGTTTCTAGGCATCTGGAGTGAAGAAAGGAAACATTTGTCAGATCTGGATGATGCTGATCATGAAAGAAAATGTCATAATCCCGAGTAAGGCGGTCTCTATTACTATACAGTTACAGGTATTTCGAAACGTTTATACACACTAATGAGATAACCTAAATTGAAACAAATACACCAGTGAATAGCGTATTAATCGCAGTTTAGTTCAAGTTATTTGCGATAGTTAACTCATTTAAAATTTGAGGACTTGCTCTTTCTGATCAAAAGTACCTGGACACCTAATAGTGGACACTAACATGAGGTGTGTCTGTCTTTCGACTTTATGACTGCTTGAAGTATGCTGGGGACACTTTCAAAAAGGTGTCTGAGTGTGTTTGGAGGAAAATCAGCTCAGAGTATGCAGTGATGTCGGATGCAGGAATCTGGAGCGGAGTTAACGTTCTAACTCACCTAAAGGGTGACCTCTTGAGGACAGATCAAATCAGGAATGTGGGACGGCCAGTCCGTTTCAATTCCTGCTTTATGACAGAGTATGCTGTCACGTTCATACAAACAGTCACCGTCTCCGAAATGTCCTACTGTATGCAGCACACAATGCTGTAAAATGTCTTCATATCCATTTACCTTTAGTATTCTCTCAAGTGCAGTAAGGTGGTCACACCCTAATAATGGAAAATACCCCCCTACTGGTACTTCACATAGTTGTAGGCGATATTCTCCTAGTATTCACTAAACCCAAACCCATCGGATTGCTACAGGGCACAGTGTCATTAAGCACTCCAAATCAGTCGTTTCCAGTCATCCACTGCACAGAGGTGTTTCTTTTTACACCACACTGAGCACCGCTACAGGCATGGGTGGCTTATGAGGAGCTGTACGACCATTACCACTAAGCACTTTTAACCGCGATATGAGGCTGATAACGTCTGTGTACTGACAGCACAATGTTCCCTGCCTTCTCGTATTCGATAAGAACCTTAGGAATACGGCTTCATGCATTACAATTGCATAGAGACTTTTATTATTGTTACATCATGATCAGTAGTTCTGTAGACTCGAAGTAGACAGTAGCACTTTTGCAAAGGTTCCCATCACAATGTAGATTGTTTGCACCTTAGTCGCCTTTGTGCGACAACTGTCACCACTTCATTCTCCCCTATGTTCTGTTAAAGGCATACTTGGGCTTTGAAGACTTTCCTGTCCCCAGAGTGAGATGAGCTGCATGACAATTAGTGTGAAGGTCCAGCTACTCTTCTTGACAATGTTTCCATATTACTTATCTAGTCGCCATTGTTACGTTTTCAACCGGTTCACCGTTTCTCCACAAATACCGCTTATTGCTTACAATACGGAATATCTGATAAGGTGGGAAGGAAGGGAGTTTGGTGCCAAGGGTAATTTTAAACAGGATATTAGCAAGAAGTTTTACTCGTAAGTTCTTCTACCCAATGTCAAATACAAAATTCTTTTGTAAACTTATTTTCACATTTCATTATAAAAGTACATACTTAAATCAACAGGTAAGAAAAGGTTAATTTTACAATTACAACCTTCAGTTAGCTGAACTGATTAACTACGATTACAATCATTAATTCAAAATATCACTGAGATTAATAAAACTTTTAAGACTTTAACTAGCTGTATAAACCATAACTCCTGTTTCAAAACAATAAATTAAGGACGCTTCAGGTTCACTGGTGGGGGCTTAACTAGGCGACTGGCGCCTTGGAATGGTGATAACAGATGGGCAGGGTAACAAATAATGGCACTAGTAGGACAAAGTTCGTGTCACCCCACTCTTCATTGTCGCCAAATTTATTCACGATTGAGGATCCAAGATGGAGGCGATAGATATGGCAATGGCGAAATGACGTCATGGTGAGAAAATAGGTAAATTGTGAGACCCGCACTAACTTTACCCCCTCCCCTCCTCCTCACCACCCTCCTCTCCCCCAGAAAATTCCAGCAGGACAATGAAACAGACCATAGCTACCTCCACTATCCTAATAAAACGGCGTGAAGAAAGGTCACGTGGGCCATCTCCACTAACCTAAGTCATCTGACCGCCACATCTTCCTGTGCTGGATAGGATGAACGTAAGTCTTTATTTTGCAGGCAGTCTTTATTTAAATAATTTGAGGCAGTAGCTCCATCCATTGTGTTCAGCATGAGGTCCACAGTCCAACTGACCTAGTGCACAGTACCGCCACCAGAGGGCGCTGTCGTCCCTTCCATGATGGAATCCAAGATCTCAGTCTGTAGGGAAAAATGGCGGGAAAAGGACTCAGCCTGTTCTGGGCTGTAGGAGAGAGGAAGGAGTGTACTTTATTTATTTTGGAGCAATGTATTTAGGAATGGATTTCACGTAGTTTATTTACCACACTGATACCATACACTCACTTTGACGTGCTTGGTGTCACAATACACAGCCTACAGAACTGAAAACTACTCGTAAGTCACCGACATGGTGCAGTACACTGATGGGCAGACAGGAAAACAACTCGTAAATTACGGAAACAATGCAGTAAACAGTATAGAGACCTGCAAACTACATGTGAACTGTCGAAATAATGCAGTACACTGATGTGCAGACAGGAAAACAACTCGTAAATTATCAGAATAACGCATGTAAAACGCTTTGCAGACATGCTCATTAATTCTAAACTGTCCAAATAATGCAGTACACAGCATAAAGACCCGCAAACAACTCGTAATTTACTGAAATAATGCAGTACACTAATGTACAGACACGCAAACCACTATTAAATTGTCAAAATAATGCATGTAAAAGGCTCTGCAAACACGCTCACAATGCTTAAACTGGCGAAAATAATGCACTGCACAAAATATCAGTGCAAGTAAAAAACACTTTCGAAATACCGTCAACCGCGATGTATCAGCAAACTGTTCCAACACAGGCATGAGCTGACACCGCACAAGCGCTTTGCAGGGCCAGCCGGACGCAAGCCAGCGCCAGAGCGTGAGCTATCGCTCTCACGCCGCTGCCGCCTACAGCAAGCAGGTGAAAGTCGCGTATGTTTTAGTGTGTACAGCGTTATGTTCACCATTGCTGGCGCAATGCCTCTCTACCTGTGCTCCAGCGAAGACTTAATTGCCGAACGACTCATCCTCGCAGATGCAGCTAAAAGGTTCTCAATGTTATACTGACGTCACATGCCGCGCTTTAAAAATCTGTTCCAATGATTCCCAGAATTGCACAGGGTGCATTGTTCCAAGCGATGCTAACGGCACATGCAAGCTGCATCTAGCCATGCATGCGTTTATCTGCCAAGTGTAGCTGACACATCGCCATGAAATGTTCGCATAGCGACTCACCATCACAGGTGCATCTAAAAGGTTTTCAGCGATATACTGACCTCATATAGCTATGTAAATAAGAAGCAAGTCGACCTATCAGCAGTTGTAAAATGTCCCAGAAATAGTTAACGGTCGCTTCTGTAGGAACTTTCGTGATGTCTCAGCTTGTCCGTAGGGAAATTCTTATCCTAACAGAACCTGTTTTCGAAAATAAACCAGAATAACACCGAATGCATTCCTCCTGATTGTCATAACATGGCAGCCCATCCATCACGTGATACCCTCCGTGCTTTCAACAAACATCTCTGAAACACAAATGTTTTCACCACTACGTAAAGGCTACTGTGTCCCAGCACAAAGGACGTCTTGTCGGTGGACAGTAAAACCCTGCAAAGTGGCCTACAGATTGTCAAATATGGAAAGATTTTACTCAATTACACTGCGCTGCCACTGAGGAGGGGAGCTTGAATATCAGAGTGTGAAACCGCTCTCTATCCCGGCAATACATCACAAAGTTTGGTGTCAAAGTAGTAAATATATTTCGTATCCTGCGTCATACAAAATCGCCCTTGTAGCTTTCGACCACTAGACACTCATACATATACCGTGAAGACAGGCAGCATACTCATTGTATACACTCCTTGCAACACTAGATATTTTTATGCAAGGTCAGGTGGTCATCCACTGCCACTGATGGTCACAAGCCATCCACCCTCGACGTGTGACTAGAGTGTCCTTAGCAAACTGAAGTGACTCTCAGAACTGTTGTACAGATTTCAAGAACATACGTAATTTCACATGTTTTGTCAGAATATCATACAATTTACGCGATGCTTCTCGATATAAAGCACCCAGAAATATCACTTGCGTAGCAATATCGCTCGCATAGTATAATTCCAAAGATATAGACTGGAAATTATTTCTCTAGAAACCCGAAACTATAGCGAGGTGCAGCTTGCTGTAAGCCACTGAGTAACTAGAACCTTATCCCGTCTGCGAAGACCTTCACTTGAGAACTAAAAAAAAAAAAAAGAAAAAGAGGAAACTGATATTTCCACTCACGGATACCGATGTCGGTGATGTAACAGATTCAAAAAAAAAAAAAAAAAAAAAAAAAAAAAAAATGTTCAAATGTGTGTGAAATCTTATGGGACTTAACTGCTAAGGTCATCAGTCCCTAAGCTTACACACTACTTAACCTAAATTGTCCTAAGGACAAACACACACACACATGCCTGAGGGAGGACTCGAACCTCCGCCGGGACCGGCCGCACAGCCCGTGACTGCAGCGCCTTAGACCGGATAATCCCGAGCGGCGTAACAGATTCCAAATCATTCTTATAATTTACAAAGTCAGCTAAGGTGTATCTCATGTCTAGAGAACCAGCAAACATGTCTTCCATCTGGGTTTCACTTCCTGGATGCACACACATCACAATCTATGTTCCCTCAACTAAATAAAGGTGCGAAATGTGCAGAAACAATCAACCAGACAATTTACCTGAGAGAGAATAATGGTCCAGTGTAAACACACGTCCATATTGAATCTTCTCAAACTGCTATGTGAACACAAAAGCTATCCAACGCATACGAAGTATTAGTTCGCTATTCGGCCGTCTAGAGGACGACACAGTTAAGTCAACTACATTCGTGCATTCCAACAGGCTTCTTCATTCAGACAGCTCCTACCATTAGCCGGACCGCCACAGGCCACTGGCGCAGACAGCATTGTCCTAGGAATCTGGGTACATACATATTTCTACATTACAATATTTCTGTATTGTGATCGCGGTCTCATTCTTATGACTTGACATACTTTTCCCTTTTGCTGTCACAGTATTCCACATCAAATCCATACCTTCCTTACGACAGGTTGTACTCATTTCCTTTGCACATGTCAGAACAAACACACATACTTCCTAAGCCGGAAGCTCATGGCAACCCTATCATGCACCTTCTACTACTGAGTTCATCCATAACTGATAGATGGCGATACAAAACAACTGAGAGAAAAATCAGCGATGGCTGGACATGTCCCATAAGTTTTTCCTGCGAGTGCTACCACTGTGTCTTAGAAAGAGAAACATAATCGTCTTACAAACAGACAGATGTTAAAAACACGGTCATATTACTACCACAGTCGGTCTTATTTCTGCAGGTGCATACAAATATCCATGTTAAAAGCTATACTGGCTTTATAAATTGAGGTATGGCATTACCTCTGAATGAAGTGGTTTTTTTCTATAAATGCCGTGACACTGAATATAGACAGTGATTGCTGGAGCGTGCATTCTCAGACCAACACTGCAGTTGCATGTCATCGATGGTGTAACCTCGTAATAAAATTATAGAATTTAGAAAACGATTCGGCTGGAGAACTTGGCATGAAACCAGTATTTGCAACTCCCTCATGCTGCCACTAGATATTTCTACAGCATTTGGAATGCATTCTGTCTCGATGCCATGTCAGAGGTTCTACGATATATCCACTTGGTTATAGGAGAAGTTTGATTGAGAAGGATCACAAACAGTATATGGTGTCCTGATTGAAGTTGTAAGAAATGTATATAGGCTATTCAGATCTCTAATGTTACACTATCCGGTAGAAATGCTGTCTGGGATTTGGAATCAGGTTTTCCATTCAACAATAAACCTGCATTGGATCCTAAGGAGAAATCCTTTGTGCTCCGGCACTGGCTTGCACCCGGCTGGCCCTGAAAAGCGCCTGTGCAGTGTCAGTGCGTGCCTATGTTGGAACAGTTTGATAATACATCGCAGTTGACGATAGTTCGAAAGCATTTTTTACCTCTACTGAGTGTTAGTGCAGTACATTATTTTCGGCTGTTTGAGCTTTGTGAGCGTGTTTGTAGAGCCTTTTACATACTTTATTTCGACAGTTTACGAGTAAAAAAATGGCTCTGAGCACTATGGGACTCAACATCTTAGGTCAGAAGTCCCCTAGAACTTAGAACTACTTAAACCTAACTAACCTACGGACATCACACACACCCATGCCCGAGGCAGGATTCGCACCTGCGACCGTAGCAGCCTCGCGGTTCCGGACTGCAGCGCCAGAACCGCACGGCCACCGCGGCCGGCAGTTTACGAGTAGTTTGCAAGTCTGTATGATGTGTACTGCATTATTACGGTAATTTTCGAGTCGTTTACGTGTTTGCACATCAGTGTGCTGGATTATTTCGGTGACTTACGAGTAGTTTTCAGTTCTGTAGGCTGTGTATTGTGACACCAAGCACGACAAAGTGAGTGTATTGTATCAGTGTAGTAAATAAACTACGTGAAATCAATTCCTAAATATATTGCTCCAAAATAAATAAAGTACACTCCTTTCTCTCTCCTACAGCCCACAACAGGCTGAGTCCTTTTCCCGCCATTTTTCCAACAGACCGCCATCTTGGATTACCTCACAGAAGGGACGACAGCACCCTCTGGTGGCGGTACTGTGCAGTAGTTCGGTTGGGCTCCGGACCTCAAAGTAAACACACTGGATGGAGCTACTGCCTCAAATTGTTTAAATAAAGACTGCCGGCAAAATAAAGACTTTCATACATCTTATGCAGCACAAGCTGAGCCCTGTTGCCACCAATGCCTGGGAAGAGGTGGCGGTTGGATGACGTAGGGTAGTGTAGGTGGCCCACGTGACCTTGCTTTCCTCCATTATTTTCTTAGGTTACTGGAGGTAGCCATGGTGTGTCGCATTGTCCTGCTGGAATTTGAACTTCCCGCCATTTTCTGAGGGAGGGGAGGGGGCAAGATTAGTGAAAGTGGCCCAGTTGACCTATTTTCCCTCCAAAATTTGAACTTTCCGCCATGACACTATGACATTCCCTTATCTATCGCCGCCATCTTGGATCTGCAATCTTGAATAAATTTGGCAACAATGCAAGGGGAGTGATGACATGATCTTTGTCCTACTACTAATGGATTACTGTAACAAACAGAAAGCAACAGAATTCAGAAACATCATTCAGAACGTTAAAACGCCAATTTGAACACAAATAAATCTGGCCACTAAAAGCACTGGACATACATAAAAGACGTGCAAACTATATTCTTCTTTGACACTCCCAAACCTAACGTAATTTAAAAACAACGAACAACGTTTATATTATAGTAGGATTCCTCATCTGCGGTAATAATAGAAAGGAAAGGCAGTATTCAACAGTTATCAAGGGACTCAGAGACATAGCAGTAAGTGTTATCACACAGGAGAAATAATGCTGGTGAACACAAACATAAAATGTCCACCATGACAGACGGAAATAATTAAAGTTGAATGGCAATCTCCGGTGAGATTTGAATGAACAGTGTAATATAAGATTCTCACAAAAATAACTTTCCTCTGCGACCGTCGTGGAGTAACGATTTCATAGCTGTCGGTGTAGTGTGCCAGTTTTAATTCACTTGGTCTCACTTTCATTCTCAAGGCTCTTCTCAAAATTAACAGCCCAGCCAGGACTGCAGGAAACGCACCAGAAACAAAGGCCCGATGTAGAAGCCTCCTGATAGTTCACAGCAGGAACTGATATGACCACGAAGCACGTCTGACCTGTGAGCAGACACACCGCACGTACTTCCTCCAGCACTCCAGCACACGACTACACACACATGATCGATTCCTCTCACTGGCAGGACTCAATAGCCCAAGAGTTGTCAAGTAGTCTAATACATACAGTCAAAATTCTCTGGCGCGAAAGTTGTTACCGTTTGACAGCTGACGCGACAATAGCGCTACAATCGGTGAGGAAGCAGTCACATGCTCGTGAGGATAGTGTTTGGTTTTAATTATTTTGTACTTAATTAACAGTTGGCATAAGTTTCCGGTCCATGAATCAGTAACTTGCCAAGAGATATGAATTATCGTGAAATACATGTAAGAACAATCTAATCACACTGATTCAATAACATACTTTACAACTCATTCATGAGGAAGTGCTTTTGAATATATCTTTATTTGTAGCTTAATCCTCTGAAAGCAAGAGCTTATAAACGCTTTTATTGGATTCAATCACAAAAGCTACAACTCAATCATGAAGAAATATTTTCGAATATGTCTATATTTGCAGCTAATTCCACTGAAAGCAATACAATATAAACACATTTCATAACTGAGAAGCATATATTTCTGTTGTCTGTTGTTGATTCATAGGCGCTTTCCTTGAAACATATTTTTTTTTATGGAGTCCAACGACTCGCTCTTTCTTACTCGTCGCTCGACTTTCTAGTAAAGGAATATTTTTGTAAATGTAATTACTATTGCTTCAAAACCGAATGTGTTGAAGATTCTTGCCGTTTGTGGCTCAGATTTACCAACAATTGTGGAATTGGTTTCTCCTGTGTTGGGAAATAGTTCTATTGCTTCCGATGATTTTTTATCACGTCTGTGTGGTTTTCTCTTAAGCTACAGTAGCGATGGCTTACTTGATACCTCGAATAAAGTAGGTATTAAATTCCACAAATATTTCCTACATTCCACATTCACTGGTTTGGCTGAAGGTGTAGTGAACAAACCTATGCTTTGTTGGACAAATATACGACGTCTTTTCGTAGAAGGTCAGATCTTCTGGTGTTTACTACCAGTTTTTTGTTATTAAAGGGAAACGACATTTTTCAATAAACGCCTGTACGTCACAAGAGAACCGTAAGTAAACTGCAGTGCTTTGTATCCCCAAGGTCATTAGGAAACTAATCACGAATGTGGTGTAAATTTTGAGTTCTCGTAGATTTTTATGTCACTACATACAACCTGTCGTAAAAACTGTGGTATAAATCAACTTAAACGTTAGTATTCATCCCATATCGCATTTAGAAATGTCGCTTGCTGGCCGCTTGGGACGCTGCTGTTGCTGGGGTAACAAATACGAGACGAGGTATCGCGACTGTTACGTTAGACTCTGTTTGTCATTAAAGAAAGGTTAATACACGAAAGTGGGATAATGCAAGGTGTCCCAGAAGTCTTTCCCTGATTACAGACACGCATAAGGCAGACAATATAACACACAGACACGTATCTTTTATCTTGAAGTGCGGTAAACGTATTCAAGTTTTTTGTACACATACACAAAACACACTCACACACACACACACACACACACACACACACACACACACACACAATCACACAATTAATAAATTTCTACGTGTGCTTCATCCATTGCCTGAAGGATATCCAGGCGATACTCCAATGCCATATATGTGTTGATCAATATTTCATGAGGAATGTATCCTATGACGTCAGTAATTCTGCGCTGTAATGCTGCGACGTTGCTCACTGGTGCCCGGTAAACCTGGTCCTGACATAACCCCAAAAGAAAGAAATCCGTTGTTGTGTTCGGTGATCACGACGGAAGGTTCATGGGATCACAACATCTAATCCATCTTCCCGGAAATCTTTTAGCCAAGTAGGCCCGAAAATCTAACTCCGGATGAAGTGGAGCATCGTGTTGTTGGAAAATTAAGCCCAGAATGTCCTAAATCTGGACTGTTTTTGATGACAGTGCTTCGTGATGCCAGAGGACACTCTGGGATTTCTCCTGCTTTGAGTACACATTGTCTGATTCCGCCGTTGTTACGTACATGGGCCCTTTAACAAACAAAGTAATAGTAAGTATGTATGTACACAGAAACTTGAATACGTCACATGCAATTCAAGATAATAAGTCTGTGTGTCATATTTTACGCGTATGTATGTTTGCAATCATGGAAGGGCTTCTAGACACCCGTTAAATTATTTTAGATACTTGGTTTGTTTGTTAAAATGGCTACCAGACATCTTCGATAATGATAGAGGCTGAAGTAATGGATTAAAATTTGTGCTAAGTTCGGAACTTGAACCCAGGTCTGCTTACTAGGAAGACAAAGCCCGTCTCGAGGAAATTTACTTAAATGAAGCTACCAGGCTCTTCATAACAATGACAGCTGACGTGGAACATATTCTTGGTCAGGTGTTTAGCCTAATGTGACAACTTGAAACTATGATCCGCACCGATACTTGAGTACGAACACTTGCTTTGCGCGGGCAGTTGTCTACCAATTTAACTTCCGAACCACGCTTCATGGCCCGATAAAACCTGACTTGAATCATCCAGTAGATATACAAATATTTAATTATAAAGTGAAATAAAACTGATGCTCTTCTACGAGTGATTTATGCGCAGTTAAACGAATACGCGTATCCTCTTTCAAAGTAATTATAGATACGAATAAATATAGGCGGTATAAATCACGAAGTAGCTGCATCCGGTGTGCTCAAAAATATTATTCATGTAGCCAGGCACTTTCTCATAATTCTCTTCTTAATTTCAAGCTGCGCTTCATAAATCACAATAAATGAGATAAACAGTGAGGTTCTGTTTAACTAAATACAGCTACTGTATATTCTGTCGTTCGCATTCGAAAATGACTGTTGCGCAACTCTACCCCATATTTACTTTCTTCACATCTTTTAATATAGTCTGTATAGGTCTTTTATTGTGAGCAGGTGGTGTGTAACAGTTACCGGTAAGAGACATACAACCTGTATGGGCAGAGTGTAATTCTAAATATAGGAACGGAATAATGACGTTAGTTTTAATTTAGTTCCCTTTGCCTAAATTCAAAACAAGTGACAGTCCATAGAAGCAGAGTCCATCCGCTAAACTTTCCAGCTCGTAAACTCAGTCCTCTTGATTTACGTCAGGCGCATGGCGACACTAGCCGTAGTTTACGTCATGTTCCCACACTGAACGTAACTCTTCTGCCATATTTTCATTTTACTGTATACATATCAAAAATGCGAATAGCTTTTAGAGCTATTTATGTTTCAGACACATATACGACCAAGGAATATTTCAGAATCCTCTAGCTTGAGGCTGAGGCATTGGCCGTTGGATTCCAATGCTTTCCGTATTAAAGGGAGATAATTATCTCCCCATTGTTTTCAGTTTAATTTATTCTTTCAAATTGTTTTATAAAACTACTTTCAGACTGGTGACAGACACAGTAATGTTTTCTTAATTGAAGTGCTTTGTCAGTGAATATACTGTCCTCTTCTGATGTGTGGTAAGTAATAATTACAGCCACTGTTTCAAAATGTAAAGGTTTGAACCCATTTATGTTTTGTGCAATTCTGAGCCTATAACTTTCTGTCATTAGTAACGAACTCTTTTTTTTTAAGAAATAGTGAAATTGTATAAACCATAATGACCTCAGGCATTTTTATTTATAGATTCTTCCGTCATTTTCGGTAGCACGATCTCACATTTAAAGTTGGAAATCAAACAAACTACGCTTTGGCTCCACTAACATTTCTTTGTTTTGAGTCTGTTTTCATCTTATTGGATCATCAATCTGACGATGGCCTAATAAGCCGGGAACCGCATTGAAATAAGCAGATATTAGTAGAATAAAAATGTAGTTTGCTTGTTTCTCAACAGTATTTATTATACTCACGCAGATCTCTTAATTTTAAGGTGTCTTTCCATAAATGTTGTGCAGACATATCTCAAATGTCAGACGTACGAGACGAGAGACTTCTGCCATCGAAGAGCTTTGTATGAAGCTACATCAAATTAATACACATTTTTGCCTACAATTTGTTGTTTTTGTACTATAAGGCTGTAAAGGTCTACAACAGTTGAAGAATTGAAGAAATAAGAACGCACTGTTGGAAACGGACGTTACACCACGACACGGACACAAATCTGAATACAGTGAACGGACATGTCACTGACCAGATGGACAGTCATAATTTTGTAAAAAAAGAATTTTGGAACAGGAGACGGATTTGAACAAGGATACCTTCCTCGATTTGCACATCTTGTGCTCGGACCATTCACTGTTTCTAACTTGTTTCTTTTTTCACAGTTCAGTACACCTTCTTCCTCTTTTCGTGTCTTTTTAACGGACTATCGACTGGATGATCTTATCCATTAAATCAGAGGGTGTTCGGCGGGGAGTTTCTCTCGTAAGAACAGCAAACCACAACATACATGTAGTGAAGACAAGAAGAAATTACCGGCCGAAGTGGCCGAGTAGTTCTAGGCGCTACAGTCTGGAATCGCGCGAGCGCTACGTCACAGGTTCGAATCCTGCCTCGGGCATGGATGTGTGTGTGATCTCCTTAGGCCAGTTCGGTTTAAGTAGTTCTAAGTTCCAGGGGACTGATCACCTCAGAAGTTAAGTCCCACAGTGCTTAGAACCATTTGAACAAGAAGAATTAAAAAAATAATTTCCTTATCGATGATAGCCTCTATGGGCAGAATGGTAAGTGGCCAAGTGTTAATATTTCCGAAAGCTGATTAGACGATACAAAAGCAGTAGTTGTTACTATCATAAACAGAAGACGAATGCAAGGGCCTGTAAAACGTGTAATACACATCTTCCAGTGTTGACTGTTCTGGTCTCACGAAACTATACAAAGATGTTACACTTTCAGTACCGTTTTTTTGTTTTCGTAGCATCTCTTAATTTCTCAAAATGGAGATCAACAAAAAACTTTAAAAACGCGAAGAAACAAGTTTGTGGTGGTAAAGGGAGCATTGTCTTACCACAAATAAAAATGACTATAGCCAGCTACTCCTCTACAGAATAAAAAGTGTTTGACGTAAGGAAGAATTTGACCTTTAATTTGGCGTTTAGCGCTGACGTTACTCGTTTTTGTTACTGTTTAAAATGGAACCCCAGTGATTACAAACTACCCTGTGGTCGGGGTATCTGCAGCTATAATAGTACCTTTTTTTGGAAAGAACTCCGTAAACATGTGAATTTTGTATGAGTTTTATTATGGCCTTAATAAAATTGGCCCACAAAACAGCCAAAAAATGTAACGCAACTAATTCTGCGCTAGTTTCCATAAAAGCGTTGTGGAAGTGTTGCCAAGCGTGAGTGCCTCACCGCTAATTTTATATTGGCAGATTTGGCAGCCTTGTGCTTGTGGAAACACCACGTGAGTGACTTGTGTGTGCCTTCTTTCCATCAGCCTCCCTCGCACTCTCTTGTCACTAGATGTCACCCTTCTTACTCACCTGACGCTTAAGCAAATTATGATCCTCTTTTTGTAATAATACTCATTTTTCTAATCCTAGTTACAAAATCATTATCGCACAACCTTGACAAGTTCATTGAGAGGCCACAGCTCGCAGCTAAATTCTGCTAAGGAGATTCTCTCAACAAGACTCCGCGAGACACTGCAAGTAGAGGTCAGCAATCGTGAAGCAGACAAAGCCTGTAACGCAGAAGCAGACGGCAGAGGCTGTGCCGGCCATACAGATGGGCACACAAGGCTGCTTTTCACGCATTCGCGAGGAGTGGCTGGGCGGTAGCTGGCTGGCCGACGACGCTCACAGTCTGATTAATCGCTGTCGATGCCACTTGACAGCGACTGACAAGTGAGGGTGAATCTTTTCTCTCACGTTACTGAGAAATTCTCTTATGGAGGCTACCTTGGCTATTAGATTTCCTGGGTCTGTACGTTAGCAACGTACTGTACACTCCATGTCACTCGCAATAACTATCATTACTAACATACGCCAATGATTCTATACCGAGTATGATGACGTAATTGTTAATGCAGTGGATTAGCTGTCGGAAAAATGGCAATTGATGCCTCGTCCGTCCAGCAGTCTTCACTCGACTGAAATTTCCACTCTGCAGCGGAGTGCGCGCTGATATGAAACTTCCTGACAGATTAACTGTGTGCCGGACCGAGACTCGAACTCGGGACCTTCGCATTTCGCGGCCAAGTTTGGAAGGTAGGAGACGAGATTCTGGCAGTAGTAAAGCTGTGAGGACGGGTCGTGAGTCGTGCTTGGGTAGTTCAGTTGGTAGAGCGCTTGCCCGCGAAAGGGAAAGGTTCCGATTTCGAGTCTCGGTCCGGCACACAGTTTTAATCTGCCAGGAAGTTTCAGTCTTCACTTGAGTTTGCCGTGGATCGCCTAATCCGCTTAACGTAGTGCCTGACGTTTTCTTTATAAAGGGCATTGACAATTTTGTTCCTTTGCCTTCCGCTCCATTCCCCTTTGCTAGTTTGTGCTCAGTCTGTAATGATCTCATCGTCGACGCGACGCTAAAATCTTATTTTTTCTTTGTCTCAGTTCACTGCGTATTCTCCCTCTCCTCGAGCACCCTTCCATTCTTATTTGTTATTCTACTTTCTTTTCGGATATAACTACTGTAATTAGTCTCGAAGAGGATTATTGAAAGGACGGTCCGAATGTCGGTGGTAAAGTTGTTTTGGTGTTTTACACCGCCCAGTCACACTGTGACCGCCTCTCAAAAGCCTGAAAAACCACCTTTTGAAACGCAGACAGCTGCCAGACGTGCAGGAAGAGAGTCAGAGAGTTTCTGGCAAGTTCCCACAAGGATGTGGTGCCATGCCATGCCGCAGACATCTGATGCTCCTAGAACCTTGCACGTTCACTGCGAGCTTCGTGACACATTGAATCTTAGTGCTGGTGGATACCATAGTGCGGAGGAAGAAGCTGCATGTAGGTGTGGACATGGTCCCGAGGGCTTGATGCATGTTATGTTATGTTAAGTTATGTTAACCGGGGATCTAGAAACGACGGAGAGGCTCCGTTGCCGCCGCAGCCGCAGTGGTCCGCAATCCCACGACGACTACCGCAGTACACTTCACCCCTCCGCCGACTCACACCGAACCCAGGGTTATTGTGCGGCTCGGCCCCCGGTGGATCCCCCAGCGAACGTCTCACACCAGACGAGTGTAACCCCTATGTTTAAGTGGTAGAGAAACGGTGGTGTACGCGTACGTGGAGAATTTATTTGCGCAGCAATCGCCGACATAGTGTAGCTGAGGCGGAATAAGGGGAACCACCCCGCATTCGCCGAGGCAGATGGAAAACCGCCTAAAAAACGTCCACAGACTGGCCAGCTCACCGGACCTCGACACAAATCCGCCGGGCGGATTCGTGCCGGGGACCGGCGCTCCTTCCCGCCCGGAAGGGCTTGTTGCGTACTTGATCCACTGTGCCTTCCAGAATAAAGAGATCACCCCGTGAGTGCCACGAAAACATTCCCCAGACCATATCGCTCCTTCCTTCGATCTGGACACTGCCGACGATTGGTGCTAGTTGTCTGTTTTCAGATTCTTCACGTAGCATGCGGTAACGGATGGAGCACAAAACTTGATTCATCTGAAAATTCTACCTGTCGCCACTCAGCCAATGTCCAACTGAGGTACTGTCGTGCTAATTTTAGCCTTTCCTGCTGACGAAAAGCAATCAAAAGGATGCAAGAACCGGGCGCTTGCTGCGGAGGCCCATACGCAGCAACGTTTCCTGAATGGTCATCGAGGAGACATTTTTGGTAGCCCCTTGGTTCATCTGGGTGATTAGTTGCTCAGCAGTTGCTCGTCTATTCATATGTGCACATCTCTGCAGCCGTCGTTCACACTTGCCATCTATGACCCATGGCGCCCTACAGTGGCCTCGGCGCCGGTTTTGGGTATCGCCGTTTTGCCAGGCGCGGTGTACTTACATCACGGCGGCAGGCGAACTGTTTACAGACTTAGTCTTTCCACAAACGCTTCTACCCTTGGCCCGAAAGCCAATGCTAATGTCGTTTTGGACGTCAGATAAATCGCCCCGTTTCCGCATTACGACACGGACACTTCTGATATCGCTGTCTGACCCTCCCCTTCCTTTTCCTACCCCAATCGCGAATGACGCGTGGGACGAATTACTGTCGGTAAGCCTCTGTATTAGATATAATTTCTTTAATTTTCTCGTCGTTCGTCGTTCGGGAGATGTATGGAGGAAGAAGCACTCGGCTATCCTACCATTCTCGGAAAGTACTCTCTCGAAATTTTGATAGTAAAACTCTCAATGATGCACAACGCCTCTCTTGTAACGTCTACAACTGGAGTGTGAGAGCTGCTCTGTAATGTCCTCACGCCGACGAAGCGATCAAGTGACGAAACGCTCCGAACTGGATCTTCTCTGTCTCTTCTATCAGTTCTACCTCGTGAGGATCCCAGGTTAATGAACAACACTCAAGAATCGGTCGAACAAGCGCCTTCTTCCTTAGTAGCATCTGCTTTAGCTACTATGTTACATAGTCACTCCATCTGCCATCGCTGTGGATAGTTACTCCTAGATATTTTAGACTACATTCCTTTTGCAGTAATTTTTCATTAATACTGTAGTTGGACAATAGTGGATTTTTTTAAGTCTTTTCTATGCACAATACGTTACATTTATTTCCGTTCATGGTCAACTGCTATTCATCACTCCTCTGTAGGCAATTCTATAAATCGCTACTGTCTTGCTGGCCGGAGTGGCCGAGTGGTTCTAGGCGCTTCAGTCTGGAACCGCGCGACCTCTACGGTCGCAGGTTCGAATCCTGCCTCGGGCATGGATGTGTGTGATGTCCTTAGGTTAGTCAGGTTTAAGTAGTTCTACGTTCTAGGGGACTGATGACCTTAGATGTTAAGTCCCATAGTGCTCAGAGCCATTTTTTTGATAATGTGTTCTAGGCGTTGCTACCTTGTTATAGACAAAGGCATCATCTTCGAACAGTCTTAAACAGCTTTCGACGCCTTTTACTGAATCATTTATATACTGTAAACAATAAAGTTCCTGTCACACTTGCTTGGGGTACCCCGGAAATTACGTCAAAGGCTGGTGATTTTATTCTTTAAGAGCGATGTGTTGAGTTCTGCCCGCAAGTGAGTCTTGAACCCAGTCGCAAATCTGGTCTGATTCTCGGTAAGTTCGTATTTTTTTCACTAAATGGCAGTGTGGGACAATGTCAAGTACCCTCCTGAAGTCAATGGACAAGGCATGAGCCTGAAATATCGACAGCTCTATGAATCTCATGGAGGAACTATTTCTATGTTTTCTATTTGCATTGAGGAAATGCGAGAACTGAATTTCGCAAGATCTCTGCTTGTAGAATCCATGTTGATTTGTATAGAGGAGATTTCATTCTCCAAAAACGTCATAATTGTTAGCATAAAACATGTTCCATAACTCTACAACAGTATAGGCATATGCGCGACCATTCTTGAAAAAGGGAATGAACTGCGTTTTTTCCTTCTCTTTTTCTTTCGTGTCACTAGGTGCCCTTCATTTGTCTATCGAACTACGAAAACTGGTGCTAGAAGGGGAGGAAGCTTTTTCGCGTAATCTTTATAGAATCTTACAGGTACGTCGTCTGGTCCTGATGCCTCTGCACTACTAAGCGACTGGAATTGATTTTGTGTTCCGCAGTCGGTTATCTCAGTGTCTGCCATTTAGACATTCGTACGATGATTGAAAAGAGAGAGATTATTACTATCATTCGTGGTGAAACAATTTCGGCCTTCTCTCTGTTATCTTCCGTTTCAGTTTCTGGATGGCCTCTGAGTGTTGAATAGATGATTCCGAACCAATTACTGATTTTGCGTAAGAAAACCTCTTAGGGTTTTTAGTCAGATTTGTTGAAAAATTTTTGCTTTCAATGTTATTGAAAGCTTCTCTCAATGCTCTCTTTACGCCCGTTTTCGTGTCCTTGAGCCTGTTGTTTGTCAGCTAGGTTTTGACATTTCTTGAATCTGTGATGAAGCTCTCTTTCTTTCCGTAGCACACACGGCTATTAGATCACTGTGAGTCCTTCACATGTCTTAACATCATGCTCTGAACATTGCTGTCTAAGGCAAACAGAACGATACTTCTGAAATTTTCCCGCGTGTAAAAACGGTTCAAATGGCTCTGAGCACTATAGGACTCAACTTCTGAGGTCATCAGTCTCCTAGAACTTAGAACTACTTAAACCTAACTAACCTGAGGACATCACACACATTAATGCTCGAGGCAGGATTCTAACCTACGACCGCAGCGTTAGCGCTGTTCAAGACTGTAGCGCCTAGTACTGCTCGGCCACCCCGGTCGGCCTTCCCGTGTATACCACCATCTATTTTTCATATAGAAGTGCAGTAACATCTGCTGCTGGTATGATAACCATCAATGAAACTGATTTAACCATTTCTCTCCGTGGACTGTGATAAACAGGATAGGAGAAGTTGCGATATTTGGAAGGGAAATTATCTATACTGACCATGAACTACATTTCTGTCTTACGTTTAAGTACTTCACTACACACGGAACTAACGCTTCTTGTCATAATGAATAGCGGTTTCTTTAGAGGAAGGGAGAATACATATATAGGATGTTCTATGCTGAATAAATGGTGACAGCATCAGAGTTGTACTGTAAAATAAAAGTACCTGTCTTCGATCCTTTGTGGTGGTGGACATGGGAGGGGCGTACAGACATATAGCGTGCTGTAACGTTACGCGTATATAGGAGAGGTAATCGGCATCCTAGACCTGCTGCTAGGTAAGATGAACTTGATACACAGCTGAACGCTTGCGTTCCCGTGTTCAGGGCGGGCAGCACCGGACACTTTAGACTAGCCAGGGATGAGGTCTAGGCTAGCCAGGGATGAGGCAAGGGCACGTGGCTGGAAACAGAGAAAATCCCTAATCTGGGAATTTGGATTGCTGTACTCACATTGCCTTTGTGCAGTAGGTGATGCAAGAAATGTCAGAATCTGAGATGATCTTTTAAATGTCTAAGTTACAGCTCTTTGAGATTCCACAGTAACTCACATAAAATATTAATGCAATACATCTGCGACCTCAGAAAAATGAGGCGCATCCAGTGACGACAGTATCTCAGTTCCTTTGAAACTACAGAAGATAATAACTCACAGTGAGTAAAAATTTTCACAATAATCCTCTGAATTAACAACTTTTATTATGTGATTTCAACAAACGTTACCTCCAATGATAGCATTGCGTAATAGCTATCATTTCCGAAAGCTACATATCTGTCTTTTATTTTTTGAGGCGAGGGCTAATAGAAATTCTTGGGTAAAAGAAGAGATATTGAATTTAATTGATGAAAGGAAAAAATATAAAAATGCAGTAAATGAAGCAGGCAAAAAGGAACACAAACGTCTCAAAAATAAGATCGACAGGAAGTGCACAATGGCTTTTGGCAATGTTGACTGGAATATTCTCTTTCAAATTCTGAAGGTGGTAGGGGTTAAATACAGGAAGCTAAAGGCTGTTTACGATTTGTACAGAAATCAGATGGCAGTTATAAGAGTCGAGGGGAGGGAGTGAGACAGGGTTGTAGCCTATCCCAGATGTTATTCAATCTGTAATTGAGCAAGCAGTAAAAGAAACAAAAGAAAAATTCGGAGAAGGAATTAAAATCTATGGAGAAGAAATAAAAACTTTGAGGTTCGCCGATGACATTTTAATTCTGTCAGAGACAGCAAAGGACCTGGAAGAGGAACATCAACAAAAGCAAAACGAAGATAATGGAATGTACTCGAATTAAATCGAGTGATGGTGCGTGAATTAGATCAGGAAATGAGATACTTAAAGTAGTAAATGCGTTTTGCTATTTGGGGAGCAAAATAACTGATGATGGTTGAGGGAGAGAGGATATAAATGTAGACTTGCAATGGCAAGGAAAGCGTTTCTTAAGAAGAGAAATTTGGTAACATCGAATATAGATTTAAGTGTCAGGACGTCGTTTCTGAAAGCATTTGTATGGAGTGTAGCCATGTATGGAAGTGAAACATGGACGATAAGTAGTTTGGACAAGAAGAGAATAGAAGCTTTCGATGTGCGGTGCTACAGAATGCTGAAGATTAGATGGGTAGATCACATAACTAATGAGGAGGTATTGAATAGAATAGGAGAGAAGAGAAATTTATGGCACAACCTGACTAGAAGAAGGGATCGGCTGGTAGGAAATATTTTGAGGCATCACGGGATCACCAATTTAGAATTGGAGGGCAGCGTGGAGGGTAAAAATCGTAGAGGGAGACCAAGAGACGAATACACTAAGCAGATTCAGAAGGATGTAGATTGCAGTAGGTACTGGGAGATGAAGAAGCTTGCACTGAATAGAGTAGCAAGGAGAGCTGCATCAAACCAGTCCCTGGACTGAAGACCACACACACACACACACACACACACACACACACACACACACACACACACACGTCTTTAGCTCTTTTATTACACAAGTTTTTGTCAGAACATTGTATCCTCCACATCTACAAACCAAACGAACACAGAATCAGTACCTCATGTTTTGTCACGTATTTTTATTTACTCGACAGTTTACTATTTTGTTAGTAACTTTATTTAAATGTTGATTCCAAGTGCTTTAAAAAACTGTACTAGTTTAAAAGTAGTCAGTCGCATGTGCTAGTAGCCACCACAATTCAAAAGAGAAACGAAAGACACTTCTGTCAGGAAACCATAAGTAATTATTTAACTAATATTTAACAATAATTCGTGGTCATTTAATGTGAGCGCATTTTCAAAAGAACATTAGCATATATCCTAAGGGACAAACCTTCCTTTATAATTATTATGAATTGCCTGAGTGTAGCAGAATGTTTATAACATTTCTTTATTTGCATATTTTTCTAATATATTAGTTTAGTCTGAGAAATGGTCAGCTTGAATCAGATCGTGCCTGTAGAGCTTAAGGACGCTGTATTTTTGGCGAGGATGGCTTCCAGCCAACGGGAAACCAGATAGCAGCAAAACACTACAGGAGTCAAGTAGAGACTGGGACTTCTGGAGTGGAGAACTCAAGGGAGCGATTCTGATTACTTTGTGGCGAGTTCTGGAAGAAGGCCGCCCTATCTAGAGTAGCGTGCCCCATTCAGTCACATAGGTGATTGTTTCTGGGCGGTAAACGGCCACTACAGTACTCTAACTTTTGAAGGGACTTTACATTTCTAAACGTCTGAATGTTCTCCAGCGTAGGAGTCTAGCTTATACCGCTTGATTAAAGGAAACCAGAATAAAGTATGAGATACTGTTCTTCGTGTCACATATGTTAATTTGTGAATCATCATGTTGAACTCAGAACTATTTTGTGCTGGCGAATCTTTCGTGTATTATGACAACGAAATGTATCCAGTTGTCACGAGTCTTTGATGACTATTTAGTATGGGGTTTTGCTTGCATTCTCGCATCGCTCTCAACTTCACAGCGTTTGATAATGGTATTCTCAGTCCGCTTTTTAACTGAATAACGCACGACCACTTCCGTTTATTTGAGGTGTTCTTTTCTGAATAAACATTATTCGACAAAATACTCTGTCGTGTACGTCAACTGCAGGCTTTAGAACAGAACCCTTGTTATTAAATTAATCAGTTAACTATTGTTTTGTATTTCTGTGTATTTTATTAATTCTCAGTTCTACCCAAGGCCCAGGCTAATTGACTGCAGGATCACAGCTACAGGTTATTACTTGCAGCGAATTAGCTGCAGACCATGAAAGCGGACATGCGCGGCTCGACCCTATAACTAAATCGAGCTATTCTTTTAAAGCAAAGTCGTTCCTAGTCCAGGTACCTAAATTACGTATAGGATGCAGTCTGGAAGAGCAACCTCACAGCAGTAATCGTTTGGTCTCGTCGCAACATGACAACTTTCCAGTAGGAAGAGTACTTATTACCTGTCCTCCCTGTTCGTAAAGAGTAAACAAGACAGTGTTGCCACGTTGGCCAGGTCTTCATTTTACTTTGTCGAATAATATATGTGAGTTGGTGCGTGCGCACCCGCCAGGATAGCCGAGAGGGCTAACGCGCTGCTTCCTGGGTTCCTCGGATTGAATCCGCCCGGCGGATTAACGACGAAGGGCCGGTGTGCCGGCCAACCTGGATGTGGTTTTTAGGCGGTTTTCCACATCCCCCTAAGTGAATACCGGGCTAGTCCCCACGTCCTGCGTCAATTACACGACTCGCAGACACTTGAAACTCATTCGCGCTATTCCTTGACTTACATTAGACACAGACAGCTGGGGTACACTAATTCCTTCCTAGGGGGTACGGGGTGGCGGCAGGTACGGCCACCCCTTAAACTTAACATGCCACAAGCGCTTAACCATGGCCGACCATGCGTAACTCGGGACAAGGCTCAAACAAAGATAGAAAGAAGAAAGGATTTAGTGTGTGCGCTTGACCGTTTCGCAGTAGCACGGTCTGCTCCATAGTTTCGAGCAGTATTTACGCGACACGTGGCCTGGTGTTTGGTGGATAATGAGTGCTGTCTGTCGGTCTGTGTGTGTGTGTGTGTGTGTGTGTGTGTGTGTGTGTGTGGCCAGCCAAGTGGAGCAGCGCAGGTGTGTTCCAGCTGGCGGCGCTCCCGCCAGACGCGATCTGTCATTCGGCGGGCGGCGCCGCGGTGAATGGCCACGTGTGCACCCGACTACATACAGCCGGCGCGCGGCTGCGACCTCCCAGACACTGTGTGTGGGAACACAACACAGCGCTCTCTGAGCCTACAGAATCCGTGACTGGGCACCAGTGCCAGACAAAGAATGTCTTAAATGTTCATAAGGTTACTGCGTCCTTCACATGGCTAACAGTCTGCTCTCGCTTTTGGCTGCTCTACATAGTGAGCTGTGAACTTCAAATGTAACCCGACTTCGGCCTTCTTGTACAGGAAATTACACTGTAGAACCAAAGAAACTGCTACACCTTCCAAATATTGTGTAAGGCCCCTGCAAGTATGCAGAAGTGCCGCAACATGACGTGGCGTAGACTCGTCTAAAATAGTGCTGGAGGGAATTGACGCCATGAATCCTGCAGGGCTGTCCATAAATCCGTAAGAGGACGAGGGGGCGGAGATATCGTCTGAACAGGCATCTCAGATATGCTCAATAATTCATGTCAGGGGACCGTGGTGGCCAGCCGAAGTGTTTAAACCCAGAATAGTGTTCCTGGAGGCACTCTGTATCAATTCTGAACGTGTGGGGTGTCGCAGGATCATACAGGATGCTTATGTACCTGTCACCTGTCAGACGTACAAGCGGTCACATGTCACTCCAACCTGCACACGCCCCACACCATTACAAAGCCTCCACTAGCTTGAATAGTCACCTGTTGACATGCAGAGTCCATGGACTCATGAGGTTGTCCCCATACCCGTAAACGTCCATCCTCTCGATACAATTTGAAACGAGACTCGTCCGACCACGCAACATATTTCCAGTCATCAACAGTTCAATGTCGGTGTTGACGGGCCCAGGCGAGGCGTAAAGTGTTGTGCAGTCATCAAGGGTTCACGAGTGGGCTTTCGGCTCCGAAAGCCCATATCGATGATGTATGTTGAATGGGTCGACGCCGACACTTGTTTATGGCCCAGCATTGTAATATGCAGCAATTAGAGGAAGGGTTGGATTCTGTCTCGTAGTACGTTTCTGTTCAGATGACGTTGGTCCCGTTCTTGCTGAATCTTTCTCCGGCCGCAGCGATGTCGGAGATATAATGTTTTACTGGATTCCTGATATTCACGGTACACTCGTGAAATGGTCGTACGGAAAAATCCCCACTTCATCGCTGCCTCGGAGAAGTGTCCCATAGCTCTTGCGCCGACTGTAACACCACGCCCAAATTCACTTAAATGTTGATAACCTGGCATTGTAGCAGCAGTAACCGATCTATGAATTGCACCAGACACTTGTTGCCTTATATAGGCGTTGCTGACCGCAGCGGCGTATTCTTCATGTTTATATATCTCTGTATTTGAATACGTATTCATATACCAGCTTCTTTGGAGCTTCAGTGTATTGTGACGTATCTGCCGAACTCCTTCTTAATAGTTTTCCGATCCACTTTAGGGCCACTTCTCTAGTGAAGAGTGAAACACTTGTTTATTTTTGTCACAACAGTAACTAACAGACTGAATGTCATATACAACAGACACCTTAAAAATTGGAGTTCTGTACCTCAGTAGGTAAAAACGGGATCCTAATAGGGTCATTTGTTGTCCATCTGTCTGTCTGCTCGAGTGCTAAAACCCCTGCTTCTCAGGAGCACTTAAACATATTACGTTGAAATTTATGTTACAGACTAAGGTCTGTAGTGCCTTGTCGGTACCAAAATTTTTGTTTCCAAGTCAGAGTAATCAATCAATACGGCCATTCCATTTACATCACTTGCTTTGATATTTGTGAATTCATTAATGCAAACCTATAAGGTACTTCTCGCTGACTTATAAAATCTGTCAAGAAGCAAAATTGCACAGAGCAAGTAATATAAAGATATGTAACTTGTTAATTTCTAATTATCTTACACGAAAAAGAATTTTGTCATTTGTTATCTGACTGTCTGTCCTTCCCTCTTAAGACCGGTTCTTTTCAGGAATGGGGAGCTGTATCAAGTTAAAATTTATCTCATACACTGTCGATGATTGCAAGCCAGTGTAAAAATTTGAGCTCCTAAGTCAATGAAATGGAAAGATACGGCTATTTATGTCACATAGTTTGATACTCCCAAACTCACTCATGAAAACCTGTAGGGTACTTATCGTTGACCTAGCACCATGAAATTTGACAGGGAGCAAGGTTTCGTAGTACAAGTAAAGGACAGAATTCGAAAATTTGTGATCTGTAATTATATCACACGAAAAAAAAGTTCATCATTCTTGAAAATTCTGAATTCCCTAGATGGATACCTTGCCAATATCGATATAGATAACAAACGTTTCCATTTAAAGTCGTATCTTCTTTAATCACTGTTCAAGCAGGAATCCCAATCAAAGGTTAGTTTGATGTTTATTCCCAAGACTGACTTGATGTAGTTCTCCAAGTAAGTCCAGTTTATACAAGCCTCTTATTCTCTGCGTGGTTCAAATGGCTCTGAGCAGTATGGGACTTAACCTCTGAGGTCATCAGTCCCCTAGAACTTAGAACTACTTAAACCTAACTAACCTACGGACATCACACGCTTCCATGCCCGAGGCAGGATTCGAACCTGCGACCGCAGCTGTCTCGAAGTTCCACCCTGAAGCGCCTAGAACCGCTCGGCCACACCTATTCTGCGTGAATACTGAACCTAACATCTACTTGAACCGGCTTAGCAGCCATGTCTTCGTCTCATTCTGTAATTTTTACTCCCCGCACTTTCATCGCCAAATTAAAGATTCCTTGATATCTTATTATGTGCCCCATCAAATGATCCTTCATTTTGGACAAGTTCCGTAAATATCGTTTCTACCCAGTTCTACTCAGTTCCTATTTATTAGATATCTGAATTACTCACCTTCACCATTCTTCTGTAAACACATTTTCAAAGGTTCCAATCTCATCTTGTACCAACAAGGTGCAACAAAATTAAACGACCACTTTTCCGAAACCTCATAATTGTTTCCTACTGCGACGCATAGTTTCAGATATGGCTCAAAGGCGCCTACAAACTTCCTCTGTCATTGAGCAAAAGTGTGGTGCCCTGTGACTTTACCCACAGGCCCAGGCACCAAGGTGTCGAAACATGAGAAAAAAAGGCGTGAACTCAGAAGTTCATTAGAGGTGAAACGTGGGATAATAATGTCACATTGGTGACAAATTTTCCCACAATTGTTTCAAACGTCACTGTGGACGTGACAGAAGACGGTAAGGTTGTCACATACCTCTTACCCATAATTCACCCCTTCTTCTGAAGCCTTTGAAATAACCTCGATACCTAATGTTGAAATCACGCAGTCTCCTTACAGGTGGCGGAGGAGAACATTTCAGACATACTACTAAGCAGAATTGACACGAAATGCCCTCAGAAGGCGGAATAAAGGGATAAATGAAACAACTCCCTTCTCTTCGGGCGTCTGTTCCCAAACATATCCCTGTGGAAATCGATAGTCCGCAATCTCATGAACAGCCAGACGCGTTCTTGACAACGTTCTCTGCTGACACTCTCTGGACGATGCAGCGTCATCTAAAGTCATAGTGGGCATAACGGATCTTTTACGTTGGGATAAATTTATTTTTATTTTTTGTTAGATGTTTTCGTTAAATAGCTGGATTAATTGTAATTAGGATTAATTTAATTAAGCAGAGTAGAAAATACAATGTCAAAGATATGTTCATTGGGCGGACATTGTCGTAATGTAACGTCACTGCGTTGTTCGGTTGTTAAAACAAGTCGTTTGTGTTCCGTTCTGATGTTCGATAGTGCGCGTATCTGATAGGAATTAATTCGGGGACTAGAATAAACTTTCACGTAATAGTTACGATTTGATGTTCCGACAAAAGGGGTTAACATCAGTGTTAATTTGAACTGTGGGCGACAGGATTAGTTTCGATAAATATGTGGAAACGGGCGTAATGAAAGTTGTTCGCATATCATCCTTGAAAGTGACTTTTTATTTAATTAACGATTGGGGGCTCATTAAAAGCTATTATCTCATGATTAGGATAAATCCCTCTTTCCTCCTAGATAATGATCATACATTAACATTCACGCCATAAGAAAAAGGATTATTAATAAAAGTTATGTTAAATGACAATTACGTGTTATTCCGTTAGTGTCGAACCGACGTGTTATCTCTGAAATGACATTGATATATAATTTGTGTTAAATACTGAACTGAGACAGGAAGTAAATTTAAATTAGTGAACATTTGATACTGAGGCTATAGAAGCAGAAGCGCTTAAGGTTTCTCTTCTCTAAAATGGCAAAACAGGTACGAACTTTAGCTCAGAAGTCGACATTATGTATTGCAAAGACATTAGTATTTCATACTTATTTTGACGACGCGCTGTTAAACATAGGAACGTTGAGTCTCAGTACGAGTAATAAAATTAAATCTAAAAACATATTTAATAAAGGCGAACTCCACTGTAACAAACTGTATTGCGTGTCGTCATCGGGCAATAACTGCTCAACCCTGCAGACTTGTGAGGTGAAATTAGGAGTCGGGCGTATAAAACAAACTTAAAAATCCATTCAAGCTACAGTGGAGTCGGCACAACACGACGTGGGCAGTTATATGGGTGTGCAACCCACTGAACCTGATGTGGGCCCTTTGAAGCAGAGTGCGACTGTAATAGTTGCAGTGGTGTACAGGATCGAACCACTAGAGACCCTTCAAAATTATTCGATGACATTTAAACTTGATGCGAAGCAAAAGGTGCCTACGGTTTCTCAGCTCTGTTTCGCGTCCTCTTTTGGAGTGATCTCGGGAGGGGAAGGAAGGGGGGTTGTGAGGGGGGGTGGGTGCAACATTGACACATGCGTGGATAAAACGGCAAAAGGCCCAGTCTAAGAACAGCCAGTTCGGTGGTACCCACGCTGCATTTTGAGTACTTTAAAAATGTGGCTGTCAGAGACTTCAACACTGACACTAATGACAGGCCGGTGTGGATGAGCGGCTCTAGGCGCTACAGTCTGGAACCGCGCGACTGCTACGGTCACAGGTTCGAATCCTGCCTCGGGCATGGATGTGTGTGATGTCCTTAGGTGAGTTAGGTTTAAGTAGTTCTAAGTTCTATGGGACTGATGACCTCAGATGTTAAGTCCCAAGTGCTCAGAGCCATTTGAACTGACACTGATGCACCTCAGTGGTGTCTCGTGGCTGCTGTAGTATCTGCAAGCAGAAATCCTCACCTAAGGAGAGTCGAAGGGCTTGCCTGTCCTCAGCAGCCTACAGTAGTCACGAGGCACCACTCTGCTGAATCGGTGTCGAAAGTACATTTTTGAAGTGGTCGAAAAGCAGCGTCGGTGGCACTGAGGGTGTTGCCGAACAGGGGGCGGGAGTTCAGGTAAAAGCGTCAAAAGAAGGGGTGAAGTGTGGGTGGGAGGGTGTATAACGACCTTCCTGTCATGTGACACGTCTACAGTGGCTTTGGACAGCACTGCCGTGAAATTTGGTGCCAATGTGACATCAATAGCCCACCTTACACCTGACATGACATTCTGAGATGTGGCCTTTTTCGCATGTGTCGCCGCCTTCATCTACTTCTACGTGGACACTCTGCAAGTCACATTTAGGTCCCTGGTGGAGGGTTTATCGAACCACGTTCACAATAATTCTGTATTACTCCAATCTCGTAGAGCACGCAGAAGAAACGAACTGCTATATCTTTCTGTACGAGATCTGATATCCCTTATTTTATCGTGGTGATCGTTTCTCCCTATGTCTGGCGACGTCAACAAAATATTTTCGCATTCTTAGAAGGAAGTTGGTGACTGATATTTCGTGAGAGGTTTTTGGCCGCAAAGAAAAACGCCTTTGTTTTAAAGATGTCCACTCTAAATCCTGCATTATTTCAGTGACACTGTCTCCCCTATTTCGCTATAATGCTAAACGTATTGCCCCTCTTTGAACTTTCTCGGTGTACTCCGTCAATCCCATCTGGTAAGGATTCAACACCGCGAAGCAATATTGTAAAATAAGACGGACAATCGTAGTGTAGGCAGATTTGTTACATTTTCTAAGTGTTCTGCCAATAAAACCCAGTCTTTGGTTAGCCTTCCCCACAACATCTTCTATGTGTTCCTTCCAGTTTAAGTTGTTTGTAACTGTAAATCCTTGGTATATAGTCGAATTTACGGCCTTTAGATTTTCCGTGTAACCGAAAATTAACGGATTCCTTTTAGCACTCATGAGGATGACCCCATAATTTTCGTTATTTAGGTTCAATAGCCCATTTTCGCATCGTACAGATATCTTTTCTAAATCGTTTTGCAATTTGTTTTGATCTTCTGATGATAAACAACAGCCTCATCTGCAAACAACATAAGAGGGCTGCTCACGGTGTCTCCTAAATCATTTATGTAGGTGAGTAACAGCAAAGGGCCTATAAAACTACCTTGGGGAACGTCTGAAATCACTTCTGTTTTACTCAATGACTTTCCGTCAATTACTATGAAATGTGACCTCTCTGACTGAAATCCAGTCACATAACGGAGACGATATTCTATAAGCACGCAAATTTCACTACAAACAGCTCACAGTGTCAAAAGCCTTCTGGAAATCTAGAATACGGACTGAATTTGAAATCGTTTATCAATAGCACTCAACGCTTCATGTGAGCAAAAAGCTAGTTGTATTTATCAAAAACGATGTTTTCTAAATCCTTGTTGACTGTGTGTCATTTCACCGTTCTCTTCACGATAATACATAGTGTTCGAGTATAATAGGTGTTCCAAAATACTGCTGCGTATCGACGTTAATGATATGGGTTTGTAGTTTATTCGATTACTGCTGTTGTGTTTCTTGAATACTTGTATGACTTGTACAGCTTTCTATTCTTTGAGTATCGATCTTTCGTCGGGGGAGCAGTTGTGTAAGATTTTTAGGTACGGAGCTATTCCGCATACTCTGAAGGAAACATAATTGGCGTACAATCTGGACCGGAAGCTTTTCCATTATTAAATGATTTACGTTGCTTCACTACTCCGAGGATATCTGCTTCTAAGTTACTCATGCTGGCAGCTGTTCTTGATTCGAATTCTGGAATATTTACTTCGTTTTCTTTGGCGGAGCAACGTTCGATGGGTCGTCCAGCCAGAGGGCGAAGTCGCAGGGCGCTATGTTTTTGCACCACTGCATAGAAAGGTTGTAGGCAGCTTTGGGCCAAATTTCAAACTTATGCGTCCCAGTGGCAGACAGTTGCGGTGCAGAGCAGAGTATTTATTGTCCACATTTCGAACAGCTGTACATGCCACACAAATACGTAATTTCGGAAATGATTTCGCAACATACATTTCTGTTCAATGCCAGTATGTTTCTCATATTTCTGATTTCAGAAAAACTCTTCATGTTATTGCAAGCCTGAGTTTTACATCCTCTCTATGTCAGCCGTCGTCAGTTGTTTCGTTGCTCAAATAGCAAAGTTCATCCACTATGTTTTCCTTCTCTTGCCCTAACTAAAAACCTGAACATAACCTGCTTGAACTCGACTGCATTCCATTACTTGTTTTATGCTTTTGTTGAAGTTTATCTTGAAACTTTTCTTTGTAAATTGTGTTCAATTGATCATACAAGTTCTTTGCTACCATTACCAGAATTACATCATCGGCAAGCCTTACAGTTTTGATACTTCTCTCTCAATTTTAATTCAGTTTACATATTTGTACATGGTTTACTAACATCTGAACGACTGCCTCCCTTCCACGCCCTTCGAAACCTTTAGTCTATTTTCTGCCCCAGCTGAAGGTAACTTTTCGCTAGCTGTATTTTTTCTCTGCAATCTCTATAATTTCAGCTGGTGTACTGCAGTCGACATTAACAAATGACTGTAGTTAAAAAAGTGCAAAAGCCCGCCTTCATATTCATTTCATTGGTGTTCTGACGTGTACGGAAACCAACTATAGCTCCTTGAACATTATAAACTATACCTGATTGCTTTAAAGAAATGGTCGCGTTGCCGAATTGTTCATTCAAAGTCGAATGATTCTGCTACATTTTTAGTGAATACAGGGAGACGGTGCGCACCAGGCACCAAACACGCGCCGCGGCCTCAGCAAATAGCAAAGGTGCACGCAGGCAGGCAGGGAGGCCGCAGGCGAATTATTCCTTCCTCGAAACGAGCGGTGAGGCGGTGTGCATTTGTCTGAGACGGTCTCCCTGGAATCGTCAAGTGTTTGCTCGTCCGAATGCTCGTGCTGCCACGAACGCCACACCAATGCCCTTTTGGCTGACGCTCCGAGAAAGTAAACAGACAGGTCCCAAAGGTAACTCAATTCTTCGCGTTGGTAATATTGTGGAGTTTGGCAGCTTATACGAGATGAGACACAGTTCGCAAGGTGTCAGTAGCAGCACACTTATTGTATGTTCATTATGGCCATTTCACTTCCAAATAGCAAAGTGCAAAGTGTTCGCCTTGTTAGTCGTCCATTGAAAAGGACAAACTGGTTTAGAAATACATCGTCATTTTCACTGCTTATAATGAGGATATCGGTAAAGCAAAATCGTAGCTAAATGAAGTCGTATTATTCTAAATGAGGACAAGAATGCCAAAGACTTAAGACTGACGATTATTTTGTGCAGAATATTCCGCTGCCTGGGTGATTCAGAGCATAAAATTAAAAATCACGTTTGACGACACTACATTAATGTCAATTAAATATACAACTCAATTATGTCTTTAAAGTATAACGACTTTTCACTCGACAAGAGTCTGAAATCTGAGGAACGAACAGAAAGTAGAGGCTCAGTCAATTAGTTACTTAGTTTCCTAGTTACATGTCGACAAGAGTCTGAAATCTGAAGAACGAACAGAAATTAGAGGCGGAGTTAATTAGTTACTTAGTTACCTAGTTACATGTTTGATAGATCATTTGTACGATTATTTTGTGGAAATGATTTGGAAATGCTCAGTTTACAAGATATGTGTATGTGATTAGCGTTAACGTTAATAAACACTTTATTTTTTAGTCCTTCTCATACAACTCCACTTAAAACCGCTTTTTAAAAACTTTTTTATATGGAAATTCGTCCGTAGGACAGAAGGAACTATCCAGGAGAAATGATTTTAGGTTGCATTTAAAACCTACTTTGGTATCTGCCAGAAATTTTATGTTATTGCTCACATCACGACCAATTTTTGTTGCTGCTTATTGAACTCCTTTCTGAGCCACTGACAGCTTTAACAAGGTTTAATAAAATCTTTTTTTCTTTCATCTAGTGTTGTAGGTACAAATACTGCTTTCTTCTTAAATTGCGATGGATTATTTGTGACGAATTTGGTTAGCGCATATATTTGTTGTGACGCACAGTTAAATGCTTAATTCCTTACCCTTCCGTGAACCGTGGGAAACATGCTTCCCACTACAATGAACTCGCTCATAGTCCCGTGGGATTCACAGTTCCCATCTCTGTAAGGTTCTATTACCTAGTGAACTGTATAGGGTACTACTTCCAATCAGAAGTTCCCGCCGTTTTTGCTGTACCTTCGCGCAGAGGCATTGTGTAGCTGAGTGTTGCTCTGCAGAGGAGCCTTTCACTGCTGTTTGCGTGACATCTTATGATTTTTTCCTCAAAGCTGTTGATTTACCCAAATTTATGAAGGAGCACGTAAAATTGGAACCGGGAGAATTCCAATTTGAAACAAAAGGATCCATTTCTGCAGGAAAAGGGATGGATAACCATCCAGTCACTTTCCTGTCCTCAATTCATTACCCATAAGAAACAGCCACAGTGAATAGGAAAAACAAGGATGGTACTAGTACAGAGATTTCTTGTACTGCAGTTGTGGCAGAATACAACAAAATAATGGGTGGTGTCGATAAGTTTGATCAATTACGAGGAATATATGCTATTGGCAGACGTTCTGTAAAATAGTGGCACAGAATATTTTATTTCCTGGTGGATTTTGGTGCAGTGAACAGTTTTATCCTGTGGAAAATTGGTAAAAGAGAAAGTGGGCAGCATGATCAGCTCACACACAGGATCCATCTAGCCAGACAATTTATTTCTGGCTTCTCATCCCAAAAAGGCGTGGACAAAAACCTGTCTTTATGGCAAAAGGGATAAAGTACCTGAAGATTTTCGTCATGTGGCTGTAGGGGAGAATCAATCCATTTTAGGTGAAACCTACTGGATTTGCCGTCATTGTAGTACCTAAGCTGCGGAAAAGAGCACTCGCTGTGTTTGTACATATTGTCAAATACCACTTTGCATAGACCCATGTTTCAGAAAATTTCATGGCAAGTAATTGTGAACAATCATTGTAAGAAGAGAACTAAATTTATCAAATAAATATGACACATATTGAAAAAGTTGGTTCAAATGGCCCTGAGCACTATGGGACTTAACATCTTAGGTCATCAGTCCCCTAGAACTTAGAACTACTTAAACGTAACTAACCTAAGGACATCACACACATCCATGCCCGAAGCAGGATTCGAACCTGCGACCGTAGCAGTCCCGCGGTTCCGGACTGCAGCGCTTAGAACCGCACGGCCACCACGGCCGGAAAAGTTGTTTTTGTCACTTAACTCCAAGGAAGGGCAGTGGGAAGAATACCTACCACTTTGTTGTGTGACCTCACTTTCACAGTTGGAGCAAATTTGATATTCTGCATGATAAATATACCTATCTGTTAATAACTATCTGATCTCCACTCATTAAAAAAACTGCTCAATAATTTTGCCCACGAAAGGGTTAAAGATGTACCTACGTGATAACCTTCAGTGAAAACCAAATATTATTCTTAATCCTCGCTTTTGTGCAATCGCTACATTTTTCCTAAGTAGTTGGTTGATTCGGAGGAGGACACCAAACAGCGAGATCATCGATCGCATCGGATTAGGGAAGGATGGAGAAGGAAGTCGTTCATGCCCTGTCACAGGAACCATCTAGGCGTTTATCTGAAGCGACGTAGAGAAATCTCGAAAAACCTAAATCAGGATGGCCGGACGCGAGTTTCCACCGCCCTCGTGGAATGTGAGTTAATTATTTCAGGAGCTCAGGCGTTTGCTTCGTCCAATACACGTTTTCATAAATACACTCCTGGAAATTGAAATAAGAACACCGTGAATTCATTGTCCCAGGAAGGCGAAACTTTATTGACACATTCCTGGGGTCACATACATCACATGATCACACTGACAGAACCACAGGCACATAGACACAGGCAACAGAGCATGCACAATGTCTGCACTAGTACAGTGTGTATCCACCTTTCCCAGCAATGCAGGCCGCTATTCTCCCATGGAGACGATCGTAGAGATGCTGGATGTAGTCCTGTGGAACGGCTTGCCATGCCATTTCCACCTGGCGCCTCAGTTGGACAAGCGTTCGTGCTGGACGTGCAGACCGCGTGAGACGACGCTTCATCCAGTCCCAAACATGCTCAATGGGGGACAGATCCGAAGATCTTGCTGGCCAGGGTAGTTGACTTACACCTTCTAGAGCACGTTGGGTGGCACGGGATACATGCGGACGTGCATTGTCCTGTTGGAACAGCAAGTTCCCTTGCCGGTCTAGGAATGGTAGAACGATGGGTTCGGTGACGGTTTGGATGTACCGTGCACTATTCAGTGTCCCCTCGACGATCACCAGAGGTGTACGGCCAGTGTAGGAGATCGCTCCCCACACCATGATGCCGGGTGTTGGTCCTGTGTGCCTCGGTCGTATGCAGTCCTGATTGTGGCGCTCACCTGCACGGCGCCAAACACGCATACGACCATCATTGGCACCAAGGCAGAAGCGACTCTCATCGCTGAAGACGACACGTCTCCATTCGTCCCTCCATTCACGCCTGTCGCGACACCACTGGAGGCGGACTGCACGATGTTGGGGCGTGAGCGGAAGACGGCCTAACGGTGTGCGGGACTGTAGCCCAGCTTCATGGAGACGGTTGCGAATGGTCCTCGCCGATACCCCAGGAGCAACAGTGTCCCTAATTTGCTGGGAAGTGGCGGTGCGGTCCCCTACGACACTGCGTAGGATCCTACGGTCTTGGCGTGCATCCGTGCGTCGCTGCGGTCCGGTCCCAGGTCGACGGGCACGTGCACTTTCCGCCGACTACTGGCGACAACATCGATGTACTGTGGAGACCTCACGCCCCACGTGTTGAGCAATTCGGCGGTACATCCACCCGGCCTCCCGCATGCCCACTATACGCCCTCGCTCAAAGTCCATCAACTGCACATACGGTTCACGTCCACGCTGTCGCGGCATGCTACCAGTGTTAAAGACTGCGATGGAGCTCTGTATGCCACGGCAAACTGGCTGACACTGACGGCGGCGGTGCACAAATGCTGCGCAGCTAGCGCCATTCGACGGCCAACACCGCGGTTCCTGTTGTGTTCGCTGTGCCGTGCATGTGATCATTGCTTGTACAGCCCTCTCGCAGTGTCCGGAGCAAGTATGGTGGGTCTGACACACCGGTGTCAATGTGTTCTTTTTTCCATTTCCAGGAGTGTATGTACACCCAAAAGTTAGCACCATTCTATCCCATTTACTGACTCCATTCCACATGCTGCATCAACTGTTGGCGTGACTTTTTGTTGTGCAGAACTGAATATGTTTTCTCGAAAACAGGGAGAGAATATTTTCATAGAACCACTTAATAATTCTTTGAAAAAATCATGAAAAATGTCTTATATGTCTTTCTCTCTCTTAGGCTTTATCATAACAATGCTATCGTCTGCAAAAAAAAATGCCAATTCCGCTTGTTTACTGTTAAGCTGAAGGTCATTGACATATATAAGAAATAGGACCTATTGTGTCTCACTGTTTTGAGGCACAAAACGCCTGGGTGTTTTCAGCTCGTTACTAAATGCAAAAGTAGGAGGCCGAGTTGATAGGAGCTGAAGGAGTCCAGGTTGCAATAATATGCGGTACGGCACACTGTTAGAGAGAAGGGTTATTATTCAAGAAACACATAGTACGATGGAATTACTTATCTTCAGTAGTTTGTAGGACTGCAGCTGCGGCTATGAACTGACAATCTCGTAACATGGAATACCATGAATTCACATATTCTCAATGACTAAGCCTAATGGGCCTCCCTCAGAGAATCAATGCAAACATTAAAGAACTGGCTGAGAGGCGATTATGAAAGTGCTTCTGCCTAGGTTGAAATCTAGCTAAGAAGTGGACGAGGCACACTCCAGTTCCGTCGAGCTACACAGCCCGGTAGAGTGCGCTGTGCTCGGCAGACGATGGTCTGCCAACCTTGTGTTGGCTCGGCGTTGTAGTAGTATCTGTGGCAATGATACTACAGGACCCAAATCAAAACCTTCGTTATTTCTCCCCCACTCACTAAATTTTTCGGCCCTTGTAACACTGCTTCAGTTATTCAGTAGGACTTTTTCAGTCTGTTTGTTAAATATGGCCCAAACTGGTTATGTGTGAAGTAATCAATTGGTAAAACTTCGATTATTCAAAGAATGTAATATGATGTACACAGTCAAACGAACTGGACAGCTCACAAAAATACCAGCTGGAGATAAAGGGTGACACAGAAAACCGGGAACATCCCCATAATCTAATGACACTGCAAGTGATGAAGGAAATAAATTGCATTCATAGTAATTGAAAGCTTACAACTTTGCCATTCACGAAACACTGATGGCATTTATCATTTTTTAAAAAAATTACGTCCTTTAGATGGCGTCCTCCTGTACGAATAGATACGTGAAATCTGCTGTTGAGATTTCTCATTGACCGCTGCAACATTTAAGCTGGGATACTGTGAATTGCATCCCGAATTCTCTGTTCTAACTCATCCAGGGTTCTTGGTCGAGTCGTGTAGGCTTTGCTGTTGAGGTCGCCCCACAAGAAAAAATCACAAATGGATACACCAGGTGGTCTAGGGGGACAGGGAATGTTACCGAATCGTTAGACCACACGGTTGCCAAACAATTCTCGCGCATATGCCATTGCTTGCCGTGAAGTGTGTGAAGTCGCTCCGTCCTGTTGAAACCAAGCTTCTTGAACGTTTGGAAAGTAGTTTATCGCAGGTGTAGCGAAAGTTGGTAACATCTCCACGTAACGATCGGCATTGACAGTTAATGTGTTTCTCTATTCATTTGTGAAAAAATACGGTCTGACAGTCACTTGTGATGAAACAAAACACCATACTGTCACTTTACTAGCGTGTACAGGGCGCTCACGAACGTCATTAGGATTTGTATTTGCTCAGTAGCGGTAGTTTTGTTCATTGACATAACCTGTGAGATGAAAGTGCGCCCTATCTGACATCCACAACTTGTTTAGAAATTCATCGTCATAGTTTATTTTTGTTACCATTTGTTGACAGAATCCTAATCGTAACAGGCAATCGTTGTCCTTCAGTTGTTGCACCATCTATAGTTCGTACGGATGAAAATTTAAATCAAGATGAAGAATTCTGCGAATACTCCCCCGGGACATTCCAATCGCTGCTGCTTGCTTACGAATTGAACGCCGTGGACTCCGTACGACAGATTCGCGTACAACATCAATGTTCGCTGGAGAACGCACGCTCCTTGGTCGTCCTGTTGGTTTCTTCGTGAGGGCATATCCAGTCTCTTCAAAGTGATTAATCCAACATTTTATCGCATGTTTCGACGGAATGACATCATGACGCCCTAAATCATACAAACGTTGAAACTATCTCTGCGCCGCTACCAAACTATCATTGTTTTTATAAAAGATTTATGTGGCTAACGCACCCTGTTGTCCGTTCCCCTGATCCATGATTACCGAAATGGCGGACTGTTTACTCGCTGTTGGGAACCCGCAGTGCTGCCACCTACCATTTCAAACATTCCCGTTATTCTATATCGCCTTGTATTTAAATATTTAGGGTTTGTAACAGATTATGAGTGAATATATAAGTAACATTCTCAGTCGACCAACCTTTCTAGAACTCAGACTGTGATATGCTAAATGCGAGAAAATTTTTTCTACTTGAATGTGACTCTTCGGCACGTTATTTTATCAGATACTTTGGAAACAGAAATCAGTAAGGAAATTGGGCGATAATCATTTGAGTCTTCCTTGTAATCTTAATTATGAAGAGTTTTAACAGCTAAATCTTTTAATCTGTTTGATAAAAAATCTCTATCCCAGTGGTACATTACATACATCAATATACTTATGAAGCTAGAATAACTTTTGAGAATTCTGTCGGAAATTTCATCAGCATTACATGAACTTTGGTTTATTAGAATTTTTATTGTTCTATTAATTTTAGTGAAGGGTGTTGGTGCTCCTTCTAGATGCTTAAGGTTCTTATACATTGTTAACATATTCTCTTGCTTTCTCAACTGAACAACTTGATGGTATTTTTGCTGATACATTTAGGAAAAAGTTCTGGTTATTGACCCTAGACAGGCTAATGGGGCCCAACCGACCGCCGTTTCCTCCTCCTCCAAAAGCGTCAGCACATTTAATATGGAGGGGCATGTGTTTGCGCACCGCTCTCTTCGTTATTGTCGACTTTAATGACCTGTGAAATGCTATTAAACTATGTAGCAGCTCCTCAGTTGGCCTCATAAAAATTTGGAAATTTTTGGTAATTCCCTATGGGAGCAAATAGCTGAGGTCATCGGCCCTAGGCTTACACACTACTCAACGTAACTTGAACTAACTTCTGCTAAGGACAACGCACACGTCCATGTCCGAGGGAGGACTTGATCCACCAACGGGTAGCCTTCTGAAAGTGAGGGCACACCATACCAGTCCTCCCACCAAGGAGAAATACCTGCCAGTACCGGGGTCGAACTGGGGGCCTTCGCATGCCAATTAGCCGAGATGACACTCAGCTGCGGAGGTGGACCTATTTTCGATGATACATTTAGAAAGTAATTGCCAAAAGTTCTCGCAGCTTTTGAAGCTAAATATGTGCTAAGCTAAATATATGAACAAAACACCCTCGTGATTCCTTACTTTCATAACTTGTGCACCGTTGTCAAATGCATGTTGATATCATGGAAATTCTATCTACCATGTGTAAGAGTTTTACAATTTTGTTGTTTAAGTGATGGATAACTCTGGAAGATCAAGACCATAATGGCATGTCTCTGACACTTTCCCACGTTCTATATTCTACAGTGAAAGAGTAAACTACATGGTAAAAAAAGGCGCATCGATAACCAGCTGAGTCATTAGCGATGTCCAGCTCTGCCCTTGCACATTTGTCTTAAGGAGGCGCTTCATTGGCAGTTTGAACAACTGCTAGCTTACATCAGTTAAGACGACACAATATGTAGCAGAGGACAGCTACTGTAGCTGAACAGATGTGGACGAAACTGGGAGATAGTTTAAGTTGATTTTTATATCTACGTAGGCTGCCGCAGGCCCTAATCGTCACAGGCAGGCATACACATTCCGTAGATTGGTAGTCAAGCTTTCCGCAATTGACTCAGTTGCAAGTAATGGTGCGTCTTGTCAGTTCTTCAGCTTCTCGCACCTTCCCCTGGCACATTTTGCTACGGTTCTGGAGGACACTAGCATTTTATTATTGACTACATGTCCGCATTGCTTTTGATCTTCGGCAGATGCGTATCTCGCTGCCTGTTTTAGCGGGTGTGCTCTTGTGTTCCTTTATGCGTTCTCGAATAATTTGTCCATTTCACCTGTGCAGGCCTGTTTACAAGCACGTACCATTTCACATACGCCAGTTACGTGCAAATCATTCGCAGTGTCCTTTTTCGAGTTTAGGAAATTCCAAATCCTGTGATCGTTGGAAAAGACTGCCTGTATTCGGTTCTTCTGAAGTGCCGCACCAAAGCGATACACAACGTTGCTGACGAAGGGTAAATGTGTAATTTACAGTCAAGTAGAGTGCTCTGCTTGTTTCTTTGTTGCATTGCGTATTGAGGTTAATCTGACAGCTCCGAAAGTTTGAAGTGTTACATTTGTTTACTTTCTCTCCTGGTCCAACAAACCACAGTCGCTTCTTGATGTCGTCGAGTACCATCCTCTAAACAGCTTGATGAAATTTTAAAAACTGCGCCGTGTGAAACATGGACCCTTCCCCCCTTTTAGTTGGATCGTATTGACTGTATTTGTATTGACTCAACGCTGAGCTAATAAACTAGACTGAGATCGTGCAAGTCTTGTTACATCCATCATCTTCAGCCTTCGGCTTAATCAGGTACTTTACAGAAGTACTCTCTAAGCTTTCGTTGGCGTACGGAAACTGAAACTCTCTAGGGTCGTACCGATGAATCCCAGTTGTGTGTTTCTGTAGCAGACCAATAATTACAGACCTGTTCGTTGTGATATCACCAAGAACAGACGTGTCAGTATATATGAACCATTTTTGCAGCCCCCGGGGCACTCGTTTTCGAGTAGAGCGGAGTTCGTGTCCCTGCCCAACCATAAGGGATCGAGGTTATGGTTCTTTTTGAAAGGTGACGGCTCATTTACCATCCCATACTTCTCCTCTCCAAGACTTTTAGCCTATAATGAGACCTACGTTGACGGAAATTTCAGTCACAAGCTTCCTGCTAAGGATCTATCAATGCCCTCTAGTCTTTAACATTATATTCCATTCATTTAAAATCAGATTCAAGTATAAGTCAGTACATTGGACACTGATTAACGCGCACTGGAAACAGTAGAACACTTTGCTTAATGTAGGACTGTATCGATAGTTAAACTCACCACGAATTTGGCATAACGGCACGCAACTGTTAGGAGAATTGTGTTATTTTCTCAACATACCGATTACTGAGAAAGAAAAATATTTACAGTATCACTACTGTTAGTCATACAAGTATTTTTAAAAGAATACAGACTCGTACAATGAGGAACTGCTTCTCGTGGACTAGTATTATACCGCTACAGTATTTTGGAAATTTGTGTTAAGTTCCTATGGGACCTAGCTGCTAGGGTCATCGGTCCCTAGGCTTACACACTACTTAATCTAACTTAAACTAACCTACGCTAAGGACAATACTCACACCCATGCCCAAGGGAGGACTCGAACCTCCGACAGGGGGAGCCGCGTGAACCGTGGAAACGTGCCTCAGATCGCACGGCTACCTTGCGCGACGATACAGTATTCTCATTCGATCATTAACCCCAGCAGTACCAACGCATTTTCCGTAACACATACTACCTAAGAAGGGGTAACTTACGCCCATCGCAAAAAAGTTAATTCTCTGTAACTTTTATGAACACCACCATTTTGGGGTACATACTAATGTATAAGTATGTTCCAGAACATGAAAATACCACAATCTTAATAATACAAACACACTTTTCGTAATATGTACCCAGAGGAGACGGATACTTTATGATGACAAAAAATTTAAAGAAAATACAGATTTCGTTATTTGTCGTTTACTTTTATTCACAACATACTTTTTGAAGATATACAGAGTTGTAAGAAGGACCCAGAAATTGAAAATGTTACTATGACCAGTACTGTCAAAAGACGGATTCCTTGCCGGGACTTGAATTTTTGGATTATATTTTACAGGAAGATTTAAAACTGTTACGGAATCTGGTATAAAAACATGATTAGAACAACACGTTTCAATATTTTAAAGTATAAAGTACATGACTAGATTACAATATTTTCAAAAGGTGGGACATAAAGTACCCTGCCCGCCTTCCTTGATAGTGTGAGGGTTAATAATTATTTTGAAGGAATGAAACAACTTTATTTCTTTTGGAAACTATGAACCACTCGGGCAGTTACATAACATAAAATCCTGTTTGGTGGAAACTTTATTGCTGTGAATGTAAAACAGAAGTCTGTCGTAACTGGACTTCAGTCCATACGAGAATGACCTTTAAATGTTGAGCTCTTTGAAATCGATGACAAGAGGAAAAAATGAATACCATTCTAAGGAAAGATATCGTCATACTTTTGAAACCTTCACGTCGAAGAGTTCTGAAAAACAGGTGATAGTGGTACTAAAGCACGAGAATGTACTTACGTTCCGAGAATTTCTGCTCGTACAAGGGGGAATACGACCGTGGTGGTTCTACTGACTTCAGATAACAGGTTTCCTCTTGTAGTTCAGTATTCAATGTACTGTAAACGTTGTGTGGCAGATGCTTCTTTTATGTTACCGCTATAATACAATAGAATTTGACAGCTCAATAGAGACGTTTAGAACCAAACCGGTACTCAGAATTCTTAGCTCGACGATATGACGTTTATTTTATCTCAGGTCAAACTAATGTAGCGGTGCAAATGTCACTGACACAACACTAGCTCTATTCACTCTCATGCGTCACAAATCACTTTACTACGTAAGGTGGCAAAAGGAAAAGAATTTTTTCTCATTTGGGCACTAAACAAAAAACATGAAGTCTTTGTAACACATAATTTAGTTTATGGAGTGTGGCGGAGGGTAACGAAGTTTCGGAAAATGTTGCCCAGTTAAGTTATACGTATACAGGGTGTTACAAAAAGGTACGGCCAAACTTTCAGGAAACATTCCTCACACACAAGTAAAGAAAATATGTTATGTGGACATGTGTCTGGAAACGCTTAATTTCCATGTTGGAGCTCAGTTTAGTTTCGTTAGTATGTACTGTACTTCCTCGATTCACCGCCAGTTGGCCCAACTGAAGGAAGGTAGTGTTGACTTCGGAGCTTGTGTTGACATGCGACTCATTGCTTTGCAGTACTAGCATCAAGCACATCAGTACGTATCATCAACAGGTTAGTGTTCATCACGAACGTTGTTTTGCAGTCAGTGCAATGTTTACAAATGCGGAGTTGGGAGATGCCCATTTGATGTATAGATTAGTACGGGGCAATAGCCGTGGCGCGGTACGTTTGTATCGAGACAGATTTCCAGAACGAAGGTGTCCCGACAGGAAGACGTTCGAAACAATTGATCGGCGTCTTAGAGAGCACGGAAAATTGCAGCCTATGACTCGCGACTGGGGAAGACCTAGAACAACGAGGACACCTGCAATGGACGAGGCAATTCTTCGTGCAGTTGACGTTAACCCTAATGTCAGCATCAGAGAAGTTACTGCTGTACAAGGTAAGGTTGACCACGTCACTGTATGGAGAGTGCTACGGGAGAACCAGTTGTTTCCGTACCATGTACAGCGTGTGCAGGCTCTATCAGCAGCTGATTGGCATCCACTGGTACACTTCTGCGAATGGTTCATCTAACAATGTGTCAATCCTCATTTCAGTGCAAATGTTCTCTTTACGGATGAGGCTTCATTCCAACGTGATCAAATTGTAAATTTTCATAATCAACACGTGTGGGCTGACGAGAATCCGCTCGCAGTCGCGCAGTCACGTCATCAACACAGATTTTCTGTGAACGTTTGGACAGGCATTGTTGGTGATGCCTTGATTGGGCCCCATGTTCTTCCACCTACGCTCAATGGAGCACGTTATCATGATTTCATACGGGATACTCTACCTGTGCTGCTAGAACATGTGCCTGTACAACTACGACACAACATGTGGTTCATGCACGATGGAGCTCCTGAACATTTCAATCGAATTGTTCGTACGCTTCTTAACAACAGATTCGATGACCGATGGATTGGCAGAGGCGGACCAATTCCATGGCCTCCACGCTCTCCTGACCTCAACCCTCTTGACTTTCATTCATGGGGGCATTTGAAAGCTCTTCTCTACGTAACCCTGGTACCAAATGTAGAGACTCTTCGTGCTCGTATTGTGGACGGCTGTGGTAGAATACGCCATTCTCCAGGGCTGCATCAGCGCATCAGGGATTCCATGCGACGGAGGGTGGGTGCATGTATCCTCGCTAACGGAGGACATTTTGAACATTTCCTGTAACAAAGTGTTTGAAGTCACTCTGGTAAGTTCTGTTGCTGTGTGTTTCCATTCCATGATTAATGTGATTTGAAGAGAAGTAATAAAATGAGCTCTAAGATGGAAACTTGTGAAAGTTCCTGGCAGATTAAAACTGTGTGCCTTACCGAGACTTGAACTCGGGACCTTTGCCTTTCGCGGGCAAGTGCTCTACCAACTGAGCTACCCACGCACGACTCACGCCTCGTCCTCACAGCTTTACTTCTGCCAGTACCTCGTCTCCTACTTTCCAAACTTCGCACAAGCTCTCCTGCGAACCTTGCCGAACTAGCACTCCTGAAAGGAAGGATATTGCAGAGAAACAGAAGTAATATCTGGCGTTCTCCACTGAGGTGTTATAGGCCCTCTATGATTCTTGATCCACGTAGACGATATAGGAGAAAATCTTAGCAGCCCTCCTAGCTTGTTTACAAATGTTGGAGTCATTTACCGTCTTGTAAAGTCACCAGCTGATCAAAACCCATTGCAAAATGATTTAGACAATAAAATATATATATATATATATATATATATATATATATATATATATATATATATATATATATATGTGTGTGTGTGTGTGTCAATTGGCTCTAAGTAATGAAAAGTGTGAAATTATCGACATGAGTATTAAATTAAATGTGCTAAATTTCGGTTACACGATATGTTACACAAATATACAGTCTGTAAATTCATGTAAATACCCAGAGATTACACTTACGAATAACTTATATTGAAACGATCAAATAGATAATGTTGTAGGTAAAGCAAACCAAAGACTGACATTTATTGGCAGATCCCTTAGAGAGCGCAGCAGTTATATTAAAGAGACTGCTTACACTACGCTTGTCCTCTTTCTTCTGGAGTACTACTGTGCGGTGTGGGATCTGCATCAAAGAGGAGTGTCAGAGGCCATTGAACAAATGGAAAGAAGGGCACCACGTTTTCTATTAACGAAAAATAGGAGACAGTGCCACGTACATCGATATGTGAATTGGGGTGACGATATTTAAAACAAAGGCGTTTTTCGTTAAAGCAGGGTCTTCTCGTGAAACTTCAATCATTAACTTTTTCAACATTTGTAGTCCTTAGTTGGGTGTAATATTACGGTTTATTGGTAGTTTTCACAGATTGAACTGCCTGACGACAATTGAATTAAACACAATTTTCGTGCCATACGCATTTCGCTTTTATTCTCCGCAAGGCATCTTCAGTGGCAGGTTGCGCGGACAGTTTTGTACATATTACGTTTCTGTCCCATTTTTGGTGCCTTTACTCTTCTTGTAGTTGTCAGTTGGGGTTCTTTCTCACACTTCACAGCACTAGCAACGGAACACTTGTTTAAATATAATGTTTTGGTTTGTGTTACACAAACCAAAACATTGCTTTAAAGCAAATGTTCAATTCCTCGTGCTGTGAAACGTGGGAAAATGGCAATTGTAAGAAGAGGAACGGCACCAGAAGTGGAAAGAAAACTTAATGTCGGAAATCTCCCACTTAACCTTCCACTGAAGATGCCTTACAGAGAATAAAGGCGAAATGTGCATGGCACGAAAATTGTGTTTCATTCAGTTGTAATCAGACGGTCCAAAAATTAAAAATTATCAGTATACAGTAACACCAACTTTTTGCTCTGACTGCGAAAATATTCTGTCTGTGCCAACTTACATAAAAAAAAGATCATCATGATGAAATAAAAGAAATTGGAAGTTACACACTAAGTTTTAAGGGCAAATTTCTTCCCGCTTGCCGTTCGAGAGTGAAACCATAAAGCAATACCTTGACGGTGGTTCGATGAACCTTCTGCCAGGCACTTAGTTGTGAATTGCAGAGTAATCACGGAAATGGATCAGGTGAATGCACCACTATTGCTGCACCTCCCTCTGCTTCCGACTCAGCAGTTCTCTTTCTGTTTCTGGCTGAAAGGAAAGGTGTTCCAGAAGTGCATGTGCATAGACAACGCTTTTTGCTACAAACAAGCTCATTTCCTAACTCAAGGTACGTAATGAGGCTGAGTGATTTTGTGTGGCTGAGAGAAGAACGTGCCTGACCTCTCTGGCGCTGAGAACCTGGGATCCATTGAGGCCGTGCGTGATGCTGAGTATGACCCATTCATTCTATATTCTAATGACAGTCATGAGTTTCTTATCGACAGAGCAGCAGTATCGTGCAATTTCGATGGACCAAGAACTTGCAGTTCCGAATTCCAACACCTGCCTGTACGTATTTCTCACTCTTACAGGAGGCACAGCACTATCGTTTCACAAACAACCTACAACCGAATGTGATCATTAATGTGAGTTTGCGGCGTAATTTTACCTAGAATACAGATTGTTAGTACTACCTACTTTGTGCTTTAGTGCTGAAATGCTAATCATTTCCATATCCACGGATGTATATTACCCTTCGTGCCAATTTGACTTGTTGCATGCCCCCTTCATGGTGTTGATGTTTTCATGACCACCAGCGTAACTACTGTAATCGCTTGCAAGCATGTATTATATACCCTGTCGTGTTCCAGGAGTATGTTCTAAAACACTGTAGCAAAGCATTCATGAGAAGTTCAAGTAATATGGGCAATTTCGTCGAACGTCAATTCATTTCAGACTCAGTTCTGTGGCATGGTGCACGCACCTGATGTCCCACAGAATTTTAAGTCTCGTGTATTTAATAGCACGCAGACTAGTAATATTTTACAGACTATAATTAATTTATATTCTATTTTTACCTCTGTTCCCAAAGTCAATAAAATACAGGAATTATATCCAGAAATTTTTGGCAAAATACCTTAACCTTTGGTCTGTAGTAAATGCACGAAATGAAATTTAATTATTTCAATGCATGAATTTGATAAACCATAATACCTTTTTTATCCGTCATCTTCACCATCCCATGAATCGTATGACTTACTTTCAGTCTGGGAATGTTGTTGCTGTAGCTGTTGTTGCCGTTGTTGTTGCTCCTATATTTGTTATCTGTTGTTAGCACTGTACGTGCTCTGCTACTCAGCCCAGCATAAAATTCTCTTTATTCTTCAGGTATAAATTCGCACAAACTTCTTAGGTATTTCATTTTAGCAGCACTGATTGGTAAGCGGTAATGTTGGAGAGTTGTTAGGCATGTTCTGGCTATCTTACCTATCCCTGTAGTGTTTGCTTCATTATATTGTTCCATTACTGGACTGTGTGAATATCCAGTGTAGTATTTTTCTCAATATACACTGCAGTATTTTCCTGGTAAGTGTTGGCTAATCATGGTGCTTGCAGCCCTTTGTACTCTCACAGTGTTGTCAGTGTCTTTCTTCTTAAATATTGGACAGTTCTTCACGTTTTCAACTGACACAAAGTCTTCCTGGGCCATCTGTTTCACATAAAAAGGCTGTTTCTTTCTGCATGTTGATACTAATTTGTACCAACCTTCTGGTCTTCTTGCAGTAGGGAATTTTCTTTTCTCATATTCAGTAACACCAAAGCCAAAATCACAAAATAAAAATATATCTCCAGGCAAAGGAAATTTAACAAGTCTGTGTAGCTATCATCCGCAGCAAGCACAAAATATTCGTTTTGTAAATAAAAACCGCCTTTTATTCTGTAATGTATTTTATTTCCTCCACATGCGTTTCGTTTTTACTTTAAGTCGTCGTCTTTGGAATGTAGACTTATACAGTAAGCAAGCAAAGCGCACACAGTAGTTACAACTTTAAAGCGCAGTTTGCGGTAAAATATCAACAACTAGTGACAGAAGACTAATAGCGCTCTGCAGCAAGTAGGGCAAACAATATGAAAATTGTAAAGAAAAAAGTTCATAAAATGAAAACGTGCTTTTTTTTCGTAAGTGAAGATATAGTGCGACCTCCAACGAGCAACTAGATGAGAGAAAAAGCAAGTGACAACCAAAAACGTAAAGAACTGTAAGTACTCACAAATTTATGTAATAAACAAGACGTGAGGTGTTTTATAGTCTACAAATATCGCATGTTAAAACAAAACTGGATCGGTCTAGATTCCACTGATGATACCTTAAAGTACAAAGAGAAAGGCATCTGGAGGAAATAAAATACATTGGAGCAAGAAAATGCGGTTTTTATTTACGAAACAAGTATAGGAAATTTATGTTCCACTGTATAAAATAATTTCCATACATCAAAAACGTAGTACAAAAAGGATACCAAAATTAACTTTCCTTTTCTTTGGCGTGAGTCTAACCACGTCATCAGGTGTTTGGCTTCTGTAGACTCTTCTGGTTGTTTGAGGTACTTACTGTGATCCCCGTCCGGCGATGTCCTCTGACGACATATGCATCTGGGATACTCCTTTAGAGTCGTGGACTCCAAGATTTTGCGTTCACAATTGCCTGAAATGAAATGTACCACTGATTTGTAGGTGTGGAGTTGGGACGCTTTGCTGCATACAAAATTCTACTGCTCAATTCCAGCAGCACTCTGAAAATCGTTCTTAATTTGCGCTTGGGCTTTTTAGGATTTCTGAATGTGTAGTTTTTTTTTTTTTTTTGTCTTAGGCTGCTCATTTTCCCTGTCTCTGATTTAGTACTTGTTAGAGACATCTCTAGCAAGTCACACTGTTTACATGTGTCCAAACTGGGTTAGCCAAAATGTGAACTAAGTTCTGATCTGAAACTATGTATGAAGAAGATGAATATTGTAGATACTTATGCATTACCAGTACAAAGGTCCACGTATGAGTCACATAGCTTTCTTTCAGAGTGGTCTGGAAACAGGTATTTTCTGCTAGGATTATGTCTCCCGACTTTGTCTCTTGTTTAATGACTCTTGTATTTCGGTATTCTGTTAATGAAATATCTCTATGCGTATTTATAAATATATGAGTATTAAATTCAGTGTGTGCGTTATACGTTCCTTATGTTTGATATTTTCCCTTAGCTCATGGCCAGAACTATACAGGCACTGAAATTAATAAAAGTTTCTCATTCATTCACGCGATCAGGCCCAGAGGACCGCGCGCCACCACAGTTAGAGCTCTCCATCCGTCTCTCTCTTCTGCTATCTGTCTCCAGTTTTCCGTGACTCCCGGCTGCAACAGGTCTTCTCTCACTCCATCGATCCACCTCTTTCTAGGTCTTCCCACTGGTCTGCTGCCTGACGGGATGCAGTCCATTGTGATTTTGGGCCATCTTGTTGCCTCCATTCCAACATGTCCAGCCCATTGCAGTCTTTTGCTTCTCATCACTCCCAAGATGTTAGGCTCCTTGTACAGCTCTTCTAATTCAGTGTTATGGCGTCTTCTCAATTCTCCAGTAGTCTGATCTCTGACTGGTCCAAATATTTTCCTGAGGACTTTCCTTTCAAATATTAGCAGTCGCTTAAGGTCTAGTTTTCGAGTGCTCCAGGTTTGAGAACCATAAAGTACTACTGGCATTATTAATGTCTTATACAACCGTAGCTTTAGTTGTTGAGAGACACTTCTACATTTTAATATAGGGTCTACAGAGTGACAGTATCTGTTTCCCGCCTGCAGTCGTGCTTTTATCTCTGTTTCAGTTGATGTTACTTCTGTAAAAAATGATCCAAGGTATTTGAACTCTTTCACATGTTTATACCTGGTGTTGTTCACAATTAAATCTTGAGAGTTATGGATCTTCCTATGGTCATATACTCTGTCTTTTCAGAGCTAATTTGTAGACCGATCCTAGCTGCCAATAACTGCAAGATCTGGATACTTCTCTTCAGATCTTCTTGTGTGCATGCTAATAGTGCAATGTCGTCTGCATAGGCCAGATATGTAATGTGTTCATTACCAATTTGAATGCCCTTGATGTTTCCTTTCTTGAAATCCCGCATTACCTTCTCAAGTGCCAGGTTGAAGAGGACAGGTGATAGCCCATCTCCTTGGCGTAATCCTGTTACAACTTGGAAGCTTTCTGTCATTTGATTGCCTACCTTAACCTTAAGTATTGTGTCATTTAGGCATACCTGTAACAGTTTGACCAACTTCTTTGGTATACCAAACACTGTCATAGTTCTAATCAGGCTAGGTCTATGTATACTGTCGTAAGCCTTCGTGAAGTCTTCAAACAGGAGATGTATCTCCCGTCCGTATTCGTACATTTTTTCACAGACCTGTTTTAGGACAAAAATCTGGTCCGTGGTTGATCGCCCTGCCTGGAAACCTCCTTGGTATTCTCCAATTATGTCTGTTGCTAGAGGTTTTATTCGTTCTAATAGGCAGTTGGAGAAGATCTTATAACAGGTGTTGTGTAGCGCTATGCCCCTGTAGTTGTCACATACGGATTTGTCTTTCTTTTTATATAAGGGGCATATCACAGCTACCTTCCATTCCTCTGGTATTTCATGTTTTACTCAAATTTGCTCGATTAGCTTGTGGATTTTGAAACAGAGGATTTCGTCTCCAGCCTTGAGAAGTTCAGCAGGAATACCGTCCTCACCTGGACTTTGACCATTCTTAAGGTTTTTAATCTGTTTCCTTATCTCTTCAATGGTGGGTGGAGAATATTCTGGGTCTACTGTTACTGGTTCATCAAACTCAAGTAGTTCGGTTGGTTCATCAGAGTTTAGTAATTCTCTGAAGTATTCCATACATCTTCTTCCAATTTTTTGATCTTCTGGTAACATTCTTCCATTGGCATCTTTTATGAATCTGTGTTGATGGTATGTCCCTCCTTTAAAACTTTTCACTTTTCTATAAAGTTCTTTATACCTATTTCCATGAAAGTCTTGTTCAGCTTCCTCCATGATACTTTTTACATATTTTCTCTTTGCTTTCCTCAGTGTGGCTTGGGTCTGCCGTCGTGTTTCTTCAAACTTCGATTTTTCTTCTTCTTGCATATTGCTTTGTATCCACAGTAGTTTGGCCCGTTATCTCTCCCTGACAGCTCCCTCACACTCCTCACTGAACCACACTCTTTTTCCCCTAGTTCGCTTTGGGATTATTTCTTGGGCTGTTTCTTTAATGATCTCTGCAATCTCCTTCCAGTCCTGATCTACTACAGTATCTTCTTCCTCTTCATTCAAAGCCTCAAAACGGTTTGTTAGTGCTATCTTGAAAGTTTTTCTTATATTATCTTCAGTCAGACTCTCATGGTCATATCGAGTGACTCTTTGCATTCTTTTGTGCTTCCTGGCTCTCCATATTGTTTTCATCCTTCCTCTGACAAGGAAGTGGTCTGATCCACATTCCGCAACTCTTGCCGTTCTAACATTTTGTATCCACTTCTTTATTCTCTTCTCTACAATTAGGTGGTCAATTTGGTTCACTGTTTTCCCATCTGGAGACACCCAGGTTCCTTTATATATTCTCTTCCTGTCGAAATCAGTACTACTTATAAACAAGCCTTTTGCAGTCGCAAAGCTAACCAGCCTAGTGCCGTTATCACTGCTCACATCATGTAAACTGTGCTTTCCGATGGTCCCCATGAAGTCTCCTTCGTTCCCTATTTTCGCATTAAAATCTCCAAGGGTAATTTTGTAATGTTCACTTGGTACATTGTCTAAAACCGTTTCTAATTCCTCGTAGAAAATATCTTTTTTGATGTCATCTCTTTCTTCGGTTGGGGCATGACAATTTATATATGTGAGTTTGTGTTTTCCCGTGTCTATGGTTAGGAGTGAGATTCTGTGGTTGATTGATTTAAAATCTATGAGAGTGGTACAGAGTGATTTCTTCACTGTAAAGCCAGTTCCTAGTGAGTGGTTTGTTTCTGAGGCTCCATGGAATATGACATAGTTTTCATTTATGTAGCTCCGGTTTCTGTCCACCTTGTTTCTTGCAGGGCCAATAGATCAATTTGATACTTATCTGCCTCCCTTACTACACATTTTGCTGCCCCAGGTTGGTATAGGCTTCTGACATTCCAGGTCCCTAGTTGTATTTCCTTCCGTAGTCCTTGTTCTTGCTTAAGTCGTTTTACAGAGATCAGTCCTATCCGAGGCTCTTCTGTGATGTTAGTACCGGTGATTATTTTTTCCAGAATGGGTTGGTAGCCCGTCGCCAACCCCCAACCTGGAGGACCAGGATTTTTCATTCGGGGTTTTCTCCCGTAGAAAGATTGGCTTCTCCACGCCTATAGAGGTCTTTCTGCCCTTTTGTATATATACCAGGGAATGACAGGAAAAGGAAATGGTGAGGACAGGTTTGGGATAGGAAAGGGGAGCGATAGATCGCTGTGGGACACACTTTGTCTGGCTCCTCCCCTTTGGCCTATCCGACATGGGTGACCCTGCTGGTAGCTATGCTACCAGAATATCCAGCTAAAAGTTTCTACAGAGAAAAATGGCTCAAATGGCTCTGAGCACTATGGGACTTAACATCTGAGGTCATCAGTCCCCTATAACTTAAACTACTCAAACCTAACTAACCTAAGGACATCACACACATCCAGGCCCGAGGCAGGATTCGAACCTGCGGCCTTAGCGGTCGCGTGGTTGCAAACGGAAGAGCCTAGAACCGCTCGGCCACAACGGCTGGCTCTACAGAGCAGTCACCATTGTCACCTATCAACAATAACGCTGAAATTGCTAACATGTTTTGCTTACGTTTATGTAATCAGTAGTATATTTGTATGTTCTAAACCCGAAGTATATTACCTCAGTTATTAGGCTCACTAAAATTGTAAAGTCAAGCTTTCTTCTGACAGAAAGGTTTTGTTCTTTTGTTTAGTCGTCTGATTCTTGCATTAGAGAATGACTGATTACAATTACACTCAACCACTAGAAGCCTCTGTGAGGCGAGAATGGAAACAGATATAAACTCCATTAATTAGCATCTTATATCAGGTGAAATTAGCAGTCATCCATTTATATAAACTCGGTTTTTTCCGTTTTTTTTTTAAATTGGTTTTATCCTGGTTCACCCATCAGGCCAAGGAATCAATTCATTTACAATGTTTATAAATATGACGCACTGTGTTTGGAATGTTGAATATCGGATAAATACAGCGTCCGACAAAATAAACGTGTCGCCCGAACGTGATTCAAATGGATTTATCAAAAATGGCTCTGAGCACTATGGGTTTTAACTTCTGAGGTCATCAGTCCCCTAGAACTTAGAACTACTTAAACCTAACTAACCTAAGGACATCACACACATCCATGCCCGAGGCAGGATTCGAACCTGCGACTGTAGCGGTCATCAATTTATCAGTTTGGAAAAAAATAATGATGCTGATATGTATGCACTGATTCAATAATCACATTTTTGTATTCCATTGTTTTTACTCATTAGAATGCAGTTTTAATTAATTCCCATACTGAAAACACGAGAAAACTTTGTGCTGCTTGATTGTTTAAGTATAGCAACCAGAGTTCAGATTAAGAGCCAGTAGTAACAGTTGAATTCGTATCAAGCTGGTTTGCCTGTGCATTTTAGGCTGTAAAAATGCGCTTTCTCGATACTTGCGAAAAGTCGTGGCTCCCCCGGCTTATCTGCATTATGCGCAGCTGATGACGCAACCGGCACGTGGGCGGAGGGTGAGGCAGAAGAAAGGAAGAAAAAAGGCTGGCGAAAACACAGGCGAAAAGGAACAAGACGCGGGCAGCGCGTGTCCGTGAGGAAGCTGGCTGAGCAATTTTTGGCAAACGGGCTCGCGGCTGGCCAGCGGCCTTGAGCGAAGGCGCGCAAACTTATCGATACGAGCGGAGGCGAACGGCGCGCAAAAGAACTGCATCGACGGCCTTCACCCGCTACCCCGCCCCTTCGCGCGGGAGTCGGTTTATGTGCTGACAGACCAGGAAGAGGGGGCCGAAATTGGCGGGCAGGTGTTGTGGCGCAGCTATGCGGTCTTTCGCAAACAAAAAGCAGCAGCAACAAGGTGCTAAGCGAGGCAGCCGAAAGGAGAGTTTAGCTGCTCGAGTAGCCAGCTCGGTGAGGCTGATAGCAGATGAACAACGCAGATTTCAATGCCCACCTCTCACTTTTCGTGGTCTTATTGTGAGCCATAACGCCAGGCCCGTTTTTAGTAGCCTACGTGGGAGAATTAGCTCCTTACATAATCTTGTCACTGCAAAGCAGCTCGAGTGGCTGACTCTGCGGTTTACGTTAAGTGTTGCGAGACTCCCCCGAATGTTTTTTCCAGATGCAAATCTCAATGAAAAGCCCGCACGACTGACACCATTATGCCCTTAACTCCCACCGTAGAATTACGGAGACCTGCAGGAAGAATTGGCGTCGTACGAATACCAATAATAAGAATGTGAAATGGACAAGGGTTTTATTCTGCATATCACCACGGAATCGTAATACTATCCTCTCCGTACAGCAAAGATTGTGCTACAGAACTGGCAGATCCAAATGACTTCCTGGTCACCTGTTTCAGATTCTCCAGGGAGCAGCAAAACGTCCCACGTCAGTCGTCAGACTGGGAATTTATTTATCGAGGAGCGGCACTAATATTTCCCAGCAGCCAAAAATCGTTCTCCTCATCTCAAAATGTTTTCAAGAGACGGGCATTCATTTCTAAATTCCAAAATGAGATTGATTCAACAGGTGCACATCAATCAACTTATGACACAGAAATAAACAATCCGCAATCATTTTTATGTATGGGTTATTTCTGCACTGTGTTATCGCTAGCTCTGAAAGCTATTTGCAGTCACTGTTGAACCCTATAAAACTCTCTCCGAGTGAAATAAAATTTTCAGTTATGAACATCTTCTGCACAACACTGTTATATCAAAACACAAGGAAAAGAACATTAATCATAAGAAATTTTATATGTTTTTGTTATTTGGAGTGATAACATGTACTTACGAAATAATGAAATGTACCGAAACTTCTACATCTACATCTGCATCCATACTCCGCAAGCCACTTGACGGTGTTTGGCGGAGGGTACCCTGAGTACCTCTATCGGTTCTCCCTTCTATTCCAGTCTCGTATTGTACGTGGAAAGAATGATTGTCGATAAGCCTCTGTGTGGGCTCTAATCTCTCTGATTTTATCCTCAAGGTCTCTTCGCGAGATATACGTAGGAGGGAGCAGTATACTGTTTGACTCCTCGGTAAATGTATGTTCTCGAAACTTCAACGAAAGCCCGTATCGAGCTACTGAGCCTCTCTTCTGCAGAGTCTTCCACTGGAGTTTATCTATCATATCCGTAACGGTTTCGCCATTACTGAACGATCCTGTAACGAATCGCGCTGCTCTCCGTTGGATTTTCTCTCTCTCTTCTATCAACCCTATCTGGTACGGATCCCACACCGGTGAGCAGTATTCAAGCAGTGGGCGAACAAGTGTGCTGTAACGTACTTCCTTTGTTTTCGTATTGCATTTCCTTAGGATTCTTCCAATGAATCTCAGTCTAGCATCTGCTTTACCGACTATCAACTTTCTATGGTCATTCCGTTTTAAATCACTCCTAATGCCTACTCCCAGATAATTTATGAAATTAACTGCTTCCAGTTACTGACATGCTATATTGTAGCTAAATGATAAAGGATCTTTCTTTCTATGTATTCGTAGCACATTACACTTGTCTACATTGAGATTCAATTGCCATTCCCTGCACCATGCGTATATTTGTTGCACACCCTCCTGCATTTCAGTACAATTTTCCATTGTTACAACCTCTCGTTACTCTACAGCATCATCCGCAAAAAACCTCAGTGAACTTCCGATGTCATCCACAAGGTGATTTATGGATATTGTGAATAGCAACGGGCCTACGACACTCCCCTGCGGCACACCTGAAATCACTCTTACTGCGGAATACTTCTCTCCATTGAGAATGACGTGCTGCGTTATGTTATCCAGGAACTCTTCAATCCAATTACACAATTGGTCCGATAGTCCATATGCTCTTAATTTGTTCATTAAAGAACGGTGGGGAGCTGTATCAAACGACTTTCGGAAGTCAAGAAACACGGCATCTACCGGAGAACCCGTGTCTATGGCCCTCTGAGTCTCGTGGATGAATAGCGCGAGCTGGGTTTCACACGATCGTCTTTTTCGAAACCCATACTGATTCCTACAGAGTAGATTTCTAGTCTCCAGAAAAGTCATTATAATTGAACATAATACGTGTTCCAGAATTCTACAAATGATCGACGTCAGAGATATAGGTCTATAGTTCCGCACAACTGTTCGACGTCCTTTCCTGAAAACTGGGATGACCTGTGCCCTTTTCCAATCGTTTGGAACGCTACGCTCTTCTAGAGACATACGGTACACCGCTGCAAGAAGGAGGGCAAGTTCCTTCGCGTACTCTGTCTAAAATCGAACTGGTATCCAAACAGGTCCAGCGGCCTTTCCTCTTTCGAGGAATTTTAATTATTTTTCTATCCCTCTCTCATCTATTTCGATATCTACCATTTTGTCATCTGTGCGACAATCTAGAGAAGGAACTACAGGGCAGTCTTCCTCTGTGAAATAGCTTTGGAAGAAGACATTTAATATTTCGGTCTTTAGTCTGTCATGCTCTGTTTCAGTACCATTTTGGTCACAGAGTGTCTGGACATTTTTTTTTCAGTTCTTACGATCTTCCTTGGCACATACTCATCTAATGCATATGGTACGATGGTTTTGAAATTTGTCCATTGATCCTCAACACTATCTGCACTTGAGACAAAACTTTTCTGTTGAGCCTTCAAGTACTCTGAAATCTACTTTTTGTCCCTTTTACTAAACAGAAAAATCTTCCTACCTTTCTTAATATTTCTATTTACGGCTGAAATCATCGATGTAGTAACCGCTTTATGATCACTGATTCCCTGTTCTGCATTAACTGTTTCAAATAGTTCGGGTCTGTTTGTCACCAGAAGGTCTAATATGTTATCGCCACGAGTCGGTTCTCTGTTTAGCTGCTCAAGGTAGTTTTCAGATAACGCACTTAAAAAAATTTCACTGGATTCTTTGTCCCTGTCACCCGTTATAAACGTTTGAGTCTCCCAGTCTATATCTGGTAAATTAAAATCTCCACCCAAAACTTTAACATGGTCGGAAAATCTACCCGAAATATTTGCCAAATTTTCCTTCAGGTGTTCTGCCACAGCAGTTGCTGAGGCAGGGGGCCTATGGAGACATCGAATTAACACATTACCTAAAAAACCCACTTGTGCACTCCACACGTACTGCGCTACCCTTGTAGCGGCTTCCTGCATGAAGTGCACGCCTGACCTATTCAGGGGGACCCTACGTTTCTCCACCCGATAGTGGAGTTCGAGAAATTTGCACCCCATATCTCCGCAGAATCGTCTGATTCTCTGGTTTAAGCCTTCCGCTCGGCTCCAAACCAGAGGACGTCCATCGGTTCTGGGAACGATACTACAAATAGTTAGCTTAGATTCCACCCCGTGAGCGAGGCTTTCCGTCTTCAGCAACCCAAACAGCAGGCGTCATTGGTGCCGACATGAGCAACAGTTTGCAGTCGGGTGCACCCAGTGCTCTCTATCGCCACCGGCAAGGCCTCGTCCACATCTCGAATGAGATCCCCGGGCAAGCAGACAGAGCGAACACTGGCCTTCTTCACCGACCTTCCCCCTATTTCACTAAGGGGCTCGATCACCCGCCTAACGTTGAAGCTCCCAATAACTAATAAAATCCTCCTTCGTGCGCCTGCTCGGACCTTGCTGAAGGAACGGCCACATGTCCACTCACAGGCAGAGCGGGCGATGCCACATTGCCAGCCTTCACAATGACCCTCCGCCTCGTGCGACGCGAACGCAGTTGAACCTGCCACTCCCCTTAGGGAGAGGGTGGCCCAACCGCGCCGGATACCCGCGAAGATGTTTCGCCAGCAGGGACAGTGGGTGAAGCAAGTAACACGGGGGATATAACATGCGACACACCTGACTCCCCACTCCCGCTACAATCCGAGGCAGTAGCCTGAAGACGGCTGACTGCAGCCATCAACACGTAACTTCAGTGTAAACTTAAAATATGATAGGTAATTTCCAAACATATTAATAGCAATATAACTGATTAAATAGCTGGTCAGCTAGAGGCCAAAAAAAGCACATTAAGAACTCATGTTCTAAGTTTATGAATCTTGTTAATGAGTAAAGATACTTGAAATTAGTGATTGACTAAGAATACCTAAACATTGTACTAAAAAGAGTTTACCTTTTCTGTTTAATGTTATTTACGATTTAGGCAGCGCTTTTCCTTTTTCTCTGTCTTGATGGACAATACGCTGTGGCCTTGCTTGGGCTGTCTGCTCCCTGTGGCCAGTGACTGGAGTGGCTCAGGCCGAGTCCTCTGCGATGGCTTCCGCTGTGCTAAAGCATCGGCCCAGGTCATCTTCACTTTCTCTGTTCCTGTGGCCTGTCCTATTCTCTGAACTGGCGCCATTAAGTCTCACCTGCCACAGCTGTGGCTGTCGGACCAAAATAAATGCTCGTCTCCTCACTCTCAAACTCCATTAATTAAGAATTACAACCACTTTCAGTCTTCTCTGAGTGTCTCATTGACCATAGAGCATGTAATTATCAGCTTGACTGAATAAACAAAGTGGAAAGGCGGATCGAAAGGACAAGCAAGTTTTCATAGTCGCAAGTAGAAGATGAGGAAGCAGCGAAGTATTTGAGGATACGAAAGTGCAGTTCAGCATATGGAGAGAGAAGATAATGTAATAATCCTGGGGAGATTTGAAAGTGACAGAATGGAACGGAGCAAAGGAAAGAGTTACGGAAGAATATTAGTTTGGTAGTAGGAATGAGAGACTAGTAACAAAAATTGAGGTCTGCAAGAGCTTCAGCTAGTGATAGCGAAGCATCGTCCGAAGATGACAAGAGGAGAAGATATACTTGGACAAGGTCCAGAGACATGGGAAGACACCAGGTGGATTACGTCATTGTCAGACAGATGTTCCGAAATCAGATATGGGAATGGAATGTGTACCCACGAGCGGATACAGACTCAGATTGCAATTTTGTAGTGACGAAGAGTAAGTTAAAGGTTAAAGAATCGTCTGCAAGAATCACTGTAGAATTCAGTGGAATACCGAAGTAGTGAGGAATGATGAGATGTGTTTGAAATTCTGTAAGTCTGTAGATACTGCGATGATGAGTACCAAAGTAGGTAGTTCATTTGAAGAGGATTGGAAAAATCTAAAAAGTGTGATTACAGAAGTTGACAGGCAACTGACAGAGACGGAAACGTGGGTAACAGATGAAATAATTCAACTGATCGACGAAAGAACTAAGAATAAAATAATCAGGTAAAGACAAGAGTACGCAAATATAAGTCATTTAGGAGTGAAATAAATAGGTAGTGCAAGGAAGCTAGACAAAGTGGGCGCAGAAAAACTGTGACGAAATCGAAAAGAATTGTCGTCGGAAGACTGAGGACGCTAAAATTAAGTGGTCAATGCGAATACTACCTTTAAATGCAGAGGATAGACATCAGGTAGGAGGAAAAAGAACATTCAAGGTCTCTCTGAGAGTGAAGGACTTGATTAATGACGTGACAGAGAAAGAAACGCGAATCGATGTGGAGGACAGAGGCAAACCAGTGTCAGAGTTTAACAGAGCTTTGGGAGGTTACTATCACATAAGGAAGAAGGAATGGATTACATTCATTTCGATTTTCTAAAATAATTCAAGAAAGTAACAACTCTACAGTTATTCAAGATTGTATGTGCAATCTATGAGACTGAAGTGAAAGCTTGAGACTTTCAGTTAGTAATGCACGAGACGTGTCTTGTCAGTAAGGTCCGTTTTGATGTAGACACTAGAAGTTCGTGCGCATACCGCAACGAGCGCGAGCATCGTGTACCGGCATGCCTCGGGAACAACTGTGCTCAGTTTCAGCTCTGTAGCTAACCTGTACGGCTCTGTTCTGCGCTTCCAAAATGTTTAAGACTATCAACTCGCCTGCCGCGTGTGATGTTCACTCAGTGATACGGTTTCTGTTAGCTAGAACCTGTCTGCTGCAGAAATTCATCGACAGATTTGCTAAGTGTAGGGTGATACTGTTATGATTGAAAGCAAAGTGCGTATGTGGGTACGAGAATTCAAAGATGGCCTTGACAACGTCCATGACGAGGAGAGCTCCGGTCGCCCTTCTTTGATTACAGACGATTTGGTGGCTTCAGTTGAAGTGAGGATTTGTAAGAAGAGGCGTTTCACAATAACAGGTCTCTCAAACGAATTTACTGAAGTGTCGAAAGCAGTGCTTTACAACGTTGTTTCTGAACACCTAAAGTTTAGGAAACTGTGCTCCCGTTAGGTCCCGAAACTCCTACAGAGGACCACAAAAACCAAAGATTTGTGTGTGCGATGAAGTTCTTGACTCGTTATCACGAAGAAGGTGACAGCTTCTTGAGTCAGATAGTAACTAATGAAGAAACATGGGTTTCGTAAATCACGCCCGAATCGAAGCAACAGAGCATGGAATGGTGACACACACACTAGCCTGTAAAGGTGAAGGCCAAACAGACTCTGTCCCAGCGCAAAATCGTGGCGTCGGTGTTTTGGGATAGGCATGGTGTTTTGTTGGTCGACTTCATGCAACGAGGAACCACTATCAATGCAAAAGAATGCTGCCAGACCCTCAGAAGGATACGCACAGCGATTCAAAACAAAAGATGTTGCATGCTGACAAAGGAAATTGTCCTTCTCCATGACAATGAAAGACCTCACACTGCAGATCAGACCCGCGATTTAATGAAGCGTTTTGGCTGGGAAGTTTTAGACCACCCACAGTCCTTATCTTGTGCCGAGCGATTACCATCTGTTCCTCCACCTCAAACAACACCTCAGTGGCAACCGTTTCAATGATGACTACAACCTGAAAACGGGAGTGCATTCTTGGTTATCGGAGCAGGTGGCAAGTTTTCATGAAAAGGGTATTTTAAAAGTGGTTGAGAGGTATAATACGTGCTTCAACAAACTTGGCAACTATGTCGAGAAACGGAGTGAAGTATGTACTTTTTGAAAACAAATTATTTTTTTGAAATAATCTTTCGTTGTGTACTTATGTTCAAACGAACCTCACTTAAAAAACACGCCTCGTACCTGCCACTTAATTCCAAGGGCACTAAGTGCAGATAAGGATCAGAACTATCAAACAACCAGGTTAACAGCTCATGCATGTGATTTCCTAACAACGCTAATATGCAGTAGAAGGCCGAAGAAAACTGAGAATCTATTAGATGACGATCAGTTTGAGTTTCGGAAAGATAAAGGAACCAGACAGGTAGCCCTGACGTTGATATGGTATTGGGAGTAAATCTGAAAATCTACCTACCTATAAAAAAGCGTTCAACAATGTAAAATGGTTTACGATGTTCGAAATTTAAAAAAAGGGATTAAGCAATAGGGAAAAATAGAGCAATAAGAAGAAAGAAATGCTTGAATTAAAATGGGTATAAGCCAAGAACGCAATCTTTCTCCTCTAATGCTCAATCTTTAAAACGAAGAATCAATGACGAAAACAAAAGAAAAGGTTCAAGAGTGGAATTAAGATTCAGTCGAAACGATATCAGCTACAAGATTCGTTGATGAAACTGCTGTTCTCAGCGAAAGGAAGAACAATTACACGGCCTGTTGGACGCAATTTTCAGTGTAAAGAATAAAGAAGATGGACTGAGAGTAGACAAAGAAAGTAATGAGAAGCAGCAGAAAAGAGGATGGAGAGAAACTTAACATCAAAAGTAATAATCACAGAGTAGACGAAGTTAAGGGTTTGTGCTACTTATGAAGCAAATTAATCAATAATGGATTAAGCAAGAAGGACGTAAAAAGCAGACTAGCACAGTATTCGGTGCATTTCTAGCCAAAATATGGCCACTAGTATCAAACACAGGCCTTAATTTGAGAAAGTGTATTTGTAGTACAGCAATGTATATGGTGAATCACGGACTGTGGGAAAATTGGAAAAGAAGAAAACTGAAGCGTTTGAGATGTGGTGCTGCAGAAGGATGCTGAAAAGTTGATAAACTGACAAGATAAGTTCTTCACAGAAACGTCGAAGAACGGAAAAGACAAGAAGAAGGGGCAGGATGATAGGACATGTGTAAAGACATCAGGAAATAACTTCCACGGTACTAGAAGAAACTGTAGGAAGTTCAGATGTCGAGGAAGATAGAGATTCGAAGAATCCAACAAATAACTGAGAACCTAGTGTGCAAATGATACTCTGAGATGAAGAGGTTATCACAAGGGAGATTTAACGTGACAAGCCGCATCAAACCACTACGAATTTTCCAGCATACGGAAGATTTTTGAATTACTTATCTAATAATGGAATAAAATATTAGCTATCAACTATATATAATCTCCTTTCCTTCGTTCACGTCTGTCAGCAGCGAGTTATTATGTCTGCACCACTATACCGAATAAAGAGGAGCATACAGTTCTTACTTTTTAGATGTTACTGTAAGGCGAAATCAATCATACCAATTATTTGAATTCTTAATTTCCAGTTCTGCGAAACCAACATTAAAAATGTGACTCCGCCTTCAGTTCCAAAGGGCCCGCCATACTGGTCGAGTGCCTTATCATCCTCTGCCATATGGCCTCGTTTTTATGCGATAATAAGATGCATGGGACCAGATCGTTACTTTTCCGGCCGTCGTCAGCTTTTCAGACCCCCGAGCCGTTAATTATTCAAGCAGTTACTCAGTCGTCCTCGCACAGCCGAGTGCACCCAGTTCAGTTGCCCCCATCAGTAAATCCCTGGTCCTACGGGGACCTAAAACCTAATCTTCCACACGACAGTCAGACACTCTAACCAAGCAGCTACGAAGGCGCTCTATAGAGTTATCAGATTTGCAGAAATATCGAAATCTCTGATTATATTTTCTACTATCAGTTCATATACATACACAAACCTCGACCATTGTTATTTAGAATATAGCCAACATAAATGTTTATCTTTTCGAATATATGACGCAGCAACAGGAACACAATATACACATCAAAAAAGTTTCGCATCACCTCAGTTCCGAGAATTCCGGAACCTGTATAGAAAATTGGAATAGAGATCAACATAAACTTCATTTCCGCCCTTTTCATTGCTCATGAAAACCATGCACTGCATGTTGTACAACGATACAGCGAGACCTTCAGAGGGGGTGGTTCAGATTGCTGTACACACCGGTAACAGTCCGAACAAGATCAAACCGCGGTATTGACCGTCTAGGCATGGTTGAACTACAGGCAACATGAACCGTATGTCTCCTTCCTGCAGGAATGACTGGAACTGATCGGCTGTAGGACCCCCCTCCGTCTAATAGGCGCTGCTCACGCGTGGTTGTTTACATATTTGGGCGGGTTTAGTGCCATCTCTGAACTGTAAAAGGGACTATGTGTGTGATAAATATCCACAGTCAACGTCTGTCTTCAGGAGTTCTGGGAACCGAGGCGATGCAAAACATTTTTTCATGTGTGTACAACGTAAGGAATTTGATATTTTTGTTATTGTAACTATGGTGCGCGCTTCTTACAGCTGCTCTTTCATTTTATGACGAGAGAGGGTACTATGGAATGTCGGCAGTATAAGGTATGTTTCTTCGAATATGTATGCATTTTATGTTGGTTTGACGTTAGAATTTCCCATAACTGTACCTTTCTGTACATTTCAGTTTTGTCCATTTCGTGTGAAATGTCGACGAAATGGAGTGGCCACGTAAAAATGTTTTCTATACAAATGATCTGAATATGGCGATTTAACCTCGCTGAAACTAGTAATCATTGAGTGTTTTTAAGCGATATGGGTGAATTAACTTCTGTAATAAGAAGAACAAGCGTGATTAGATATCCAGGAGTTCTGGGAACCCGGGTGATGCAAAACTTTTTTTGATGTGTGTATAATTTTAAGAAAGTTTCCTCTATAGTTCCAGTCAAGAGAAGTCTACTATTATCAAATATAATTCTTATTTTGAGGAAGATTTTCTGGGACTGTACGTGTGGAGCACAGCATTGTATGGCAGTGAAACATGGACTGTGGGGAAAGGGAAACAGGAGAGCATTGAAGCGTTTGAGATATGGTGCTACAGAAGAATCTTGAACATTAGATGGACTGATACGATTGAGAAGGTTCCCCACAGAATCGGTGAAGAAAGGTAAACATGGAAAACACTGAAAAGATCTAGGGACAAGATATCAGATAATAACGTCCATGGAACTAGAAGGAGCTGGAGAGCGTAAAATCTATAGAGGAAGACAAAGGTCGGAATACATCCCGCAAATAATTGAGGGCGTAGGTTGCAGTTGCTACTCTGACATCGAACGGTTGACACAGGAGTGAAATTATTGACGGGCCGCATCAAACCAGTTAGAAGAAAGATGACGCAAAATCTGAATAATATGCCGGTGTACAAAACTTAAGGACGAAAGTAACTTTCACGTGACGTATCACTGCCAAGTAAAACAAATCAATGGAACTTGGACAATGGCTCAAAATGGTTCACATGGCTCTGAGCACTATGGGACTTAACATATATGGTCATCACTCCCCTAGAACTACTTAAACCTAACTAACCTAAGGACAGCACACAACACCCAGCCATCACGAGGCAGAGAAAATCCCTGACCCCGCCGGGAATCGAACCCGGGAACCCGGGCGTGGGAAGCAAGAGCACTACCGCACTACCACGAGATGCGGGCTTGGACAATGCATAGAAAGAACTGCTGAAGTATAGTACAGAAGGTAAGTGAAGGAGATACGCAATGAGAAGAACAGAAATGACACTTTTATTCAAAGACAATAAATACACTAAAGTGACGGCATTCACAATGGTCACACCATCTTCATAAACGGCGGGACGTGGTTCTTAATACCGTGTGTGGTCACCACGGACGGCAGTGCATGCTCTGGAACGTGCTCGCGTGCTGGCCACAAGTTTGGCAAGCAGTTCTTGTCGCAGGGCGCTCCATTCCCCTACCAGCGCGGTTTACTACTGCTGGAAGTCCGTTGGCGAATGTGGTTGCTCTGCAGTATGTCTCCCCAACGCGTCCCACACGTGTTCGAGGGGACAACAGTCGGAGGAAAGGGTAGGCCAGTCCATGTGGCGAATATCCTCTCGTTCCATGAGCTTCTCTGGCTGAACCCGCCTGCACTTTTCGATGCCGCTCATTGTCATTCAGAAAAATGAAGTCACCCCAAGAAGACGCACACCGAGAAGAATTACAATCGTACAATGACACTGACAGATGAGCGAGCCGTAGTCAAACGTTTGGTTATCAGGCCTCCCATGTAACTTCACGCGCATGCCCACACCATAATAACTGGGCAAACAAAACGATAATGTTCCGCAAAATTTCCTTGGTGCAGTAAGTGCTCCCACCTCTAGCCATATGAAGGTACCTAGTGCGCCCATGACGAATGGAACGCCCTACCACCAGAACAGCTTAACAACCTTGAGCCAGCATGGGAGCACGTTGCAAAGCATGCACTGCCATATCTCGTGATCGCACATCGCTTTAAGAACCACACACCGCAGTTTGTGATACCCAAGCGACCATCATGAATGTGGTGACTTCGCTGAAATGATTGCCTTTGAATAAAAGTATCATTGCTGTTCGTGTCGTCGTGTATTTCTTTCAGTTACCCTCTATACAGTGAGATGACATAGCAATATGATCATGAACAAACGGCGGCAGAATCGCGTACACAAAGTAAAGAAGGGCAGTGCACTGGCAGGCCTGTCATTCGTACTCAGATGATTCATGTGAAAAGGTTTCCGGTGCGATTATGGCCGCACGACGGGATTTAACAGACTTTGAACGAGGAATGACGGTTGGAACTAGATGCTTGGGATATTCCATTTCAGAAATAGTTACAGCATTCAATATTCCGCCAAACACAGTGTCAGGAGTGTACCGATAATACCACATTTCAAGGATTACATATCATCATGGACAACGCTGTGATCGACGGTGTACACCTAACGAACGAGAGCAGCAGCGTTTGCTTAGAATTGTCAGTGCTAACAGACAAGCAACACTCAGTGAAAAACTGCAGAAATCGATGAGGGCGTACGACGCACGTATCCGTTAGGACACTGCGCAGAAATTCGGCGTAAATGGGCTACGGTCGCAGGCGACCGACGCGAGTGCCTTTGCTAACAGCTTAGCCTGCAGCCCCCCCCCCCCCCCCTTTCCCTGGGCTTGGAAACATATCGGTTGGGTCCTAGAAGACTGGAAAATCTTGGCCTGGTCAGATGAGTGCCGGTTTCAGTTGGTAAGAGCTGATGGTAGGTTTCGAATGTGCCGCATAGCCCACGAAGCCATGGACCCAAGTTGTCAACAAATCACTTTGCAAGCTGGTAGTGGCTCTTTAATGTTGTGGTCATCGTTTACATGGAATGGACTGGTCCTCTGTATGTTCGGCTGCTTGGAGACCATTTGCAGCCATTTATCGTCTTCACGTTCCCAAACAACGATGGGATTTTTGGTGGTGACAATGCGACATGTCACCGGGCCACAGTTGTTCGCGATTTGTTTGAAGAATGTTCTGGACAATTTGAACGAACGGTTTGGCCATCCAAATCGTCCGACATGAATCCCATCGGACATTTAAGAAGTATAATCGAGATATCAGTTCGTGTGCATAATTCTGCACCGGCAACAATTCCACAATTAAGGTCGACTATAGAGGCACGATGGCTCAATATTTCTGCAATGGTCCTACCAACGACTTGTTGAGACCCTGCTACGTCGAATTGCTTCATTAAATCGGGTAAAAGGAGTTCCTAAATGATATTACGAGGTATCCTATGACATTTGTCTGCTCAGTGCAGCATACTATAGCAGTTCTCTCTAAATAGAGTCCAAGTTTCATTGAGCTATGTTACTTTTCGGTGACACAGCATGCGAAGATTACTTTCATCCCTAAGTTTTGCTCACCGTTGAATTATAAATCTGCAATAAATCAGAATTATCCTAGGAAGGGGAAATCATATGATAGCAGATGTGTTTCTTTACGCATGTATTCAGACGTAAAAACTGGCGTTACTGACCAAATTTTATAGTCTAATAATATTTACTTACTATGGTAGATTAGAAAGATCTCTGTACTTCTTGGATTGTTATGTTCTTTTTCGCAACGATCTAGCAGCTCATAAAAGTACTATTTCGACCAATTTAACAAGTTACTTAGATTTGCTCTAATATGTATACAAAAAGAAATAGAAAAATTAACAGACATAATTAAAAACTCCAAATCAAAAGCAAATTTTCAACTCGCACATCAGTGAACGTTTCGAATGCATGACACATTGATAAAGTAATTAATTGACCTTCTTTATGAAAATTTTTCGATGTGCAACATAAATTTCTCATAAGCATATTGACGTAAATCACGCAAACAATGGGGTCATCACAGAGACAGCGCAAGCGTCGTGCGAAATTATGATTCTCGTAACAAGACCATGATGCAGCTCGAAAGTCCTTTACGTTCTATGACCTTCGGAGCACACTTTGCAACGGTAGCAGGGCTCTTAATGGCGGACAAGGTCGTACATCCTTCTACTGAGAGCTTCCCACGTGTATTCTGTAAGTTTAAGCACCGGACTGTGTAGTGCCTTTTATTCAACGAATATGTTCTCCGCCAAGTACTGGTACTCTCCAGAGAAATCATGACTGTCGACGAATTAGTGCTTCCACTCGTTCTTGCTCGAATAAATTAACGCAATTCCACCAGATGCCATCCGTTCATCTTCGAACACCCGCTAAATATACAGGGTGTATCAAAAAGAATCATCCGACTTCGCACGTCTATATTTTTGAAACTAATGAACATATACAATAAATTTAGTTTTCTGATGAACGGGAAACTCAGAAAGTTTTTTTTATACCTTTTCATATGTTTTCAAAGTGCCCAGCATCTGTCAATGCGTTACTCAAATTTTTCACACACTGCAGCGAGCATGTCTTGAGTTACAGCATCCACAGCTGTTGTTATGCCATGTCTCAGTTCACTCATTGTTGTTGGCAACGGAGGCACATGAACAGAGTCTTTTATAAACCCCCACAAGGAATAATCACATACAGTCAGGTTCAGTGAACGTGGAGGCCAGTAATGTAAGGCTGACACAGTGCGACCAATCGATTGTTCAGTAATCCTTTGATTTCAAAAATTCCCGCACTTCCAGATGCCTAGATGATGGTGTCCCACTCTGTCGGTAAATGAAGTATGAATCAGTCTCCAACTGCCGGAAAAGAAAGTTCTCTAGCATATAGAGATATGTGGTTACTGTAAGAGTGTTGTCGGCAAAGAAAAATTGACCATACACTTTCCCCGTGAAACAGCACAAAGCACATTAAAATTTGGAGAGTACCTCTCATGTTGTACTACTTCGTGTGAATGTTCTTTACCCCATATTCTCACATTATGACGGTTCACCTTTCCACTTTAATGGAATGTTGTATCGTCACTTAACACTAAGCGTGGAAGAAAACTGTCAACCTCAATCTTGCCAAGAACGAAATTACAGAACTCCACACGTTGTTGTTTGTCACATTTACGAAGAGCTTGCAGTAGCTCAATTTTGTATGGTTTCATGTCTAAACGTCAACGCAACACACGCCATGCTGACATCGGGGGCATGTTGAGCTGTCGACCTGCACTGTGAACCGATTTTCTGCAGACTCCTTGAGAAACTATTGCGGATGCGTTCGACGTTTGTGTCAGACACTCGGGGACGGCCTAGGCGATTTGCATTTACACAAACAACCCGTTCCTCGGAATTGTTGATGCCATCGTCTAATGCTCTATGCTGTAGGAGGATTGACACTACACGAAATTCACGCTGAACAGTTATTATCGAATCGCACTGTGCAAAACGTAGAAGACAGAATGCTTTCCGTTGTCCCGACACAGTTTACTGAAGTGAGTGCACACTGCTGCTACCTAGCGGGAAACATGTAGAATTCAAGAGTTTGCTCTTTCAAACAGTACGTTGTTCACACACGTATCTCCAATAATATAATAGCTATGATCGTTTTTAAATCGGATGATTCTTTTCGATACACCCTGTATATCAGCCGTGAACGACAGATGATACACTCTGCTGGTTTTACGTATTAATCTTCGAATCTTCGAACCACTGCTCTCATATCCCACGAATGCAAAATTTTGCTCCACATCCTGAACCAACGTTTGAAGCCTTACATTCAGCTTCACATATCCACAGAACAAGCAGGTTTTGATGAAGGAAAATGAACTCGTGAACATATTGTCAATACAGGATAAGTAATCGAGAAATCGCGAGATTTCTGTGTTCCTGTCTTTACCTGCTACATAGACTATAGAAAAGTCTTTGACTGTGTAGTCTGGGAACAATTGTGGCAGGTGCTTGCAGAGTTCGGCATCCCACAACAGCACTGATCAGAAGTCTATACAGAAATCACCCCGTAGCTGCGAGAAGTAGTGCAGGCACATCTGGTTCCTTCAGTGTAACAAAAAGCGTCAGACAGGGTAGCGTTCTGTCGCCACAACTGTACACATGTATATATATGCAGAACACATCATTAGGAATTCTCATGATCATTGGACTAAGCGCATCTCAGTTGGTGATGGAATTACTAACAGCCTCCGTTTTACCGATAGCACCGTGCTTTTAGCCAGCAGCGAAGACGAACTTACTAAGCTGTTAACAAAAGTAAATGACATTACACTATAATATGGATTGGACCTCAATCTCAACATGTCCAGATTGATGATAGCTGATCGAGGAGTAGAGGTGCACCTCACTGGTCGATAAAATAAACGGGAAATCATGCATTCTCTCATCTATCTTGGGTCAACCATCTGTGACATGGAAAACCGTGAAGATGAGACAAGAACCCATCTTGTTGAAACAGTCGTGTTTTCCGTCTTCTTTTATGGTTTCGAGACATGAGGCCTTAAAGCCAGAGACAAACAGCGCATCGATGCAATTGAGCATTGGTGATGGCGAAGGTTCTGCGCATAAAACAGAGTGAAAGAAGAGCAAACGTGTCCATTATTGAGTAACTCAGTATCTGTACTCGTTTTTCTTCTCTTGTCAACCAAAAAATTCTCCACTTCCTTGGATATGTTGAGAGAAAAGATGGAAGAAACCTAGAGAAAATAATCATGGAAGGAAAGGCAAGAGACTGAGGGTAACAGCAGCGAGCAGATGGATAGGTCAATCCACGGTCTTGGGTCCACCTCTTCAGCAGGTTCTAAGAGAAGCTGATAACCGTTCGGGATGGAAACCCTTGGTTCATGGGATCACGACGCTCAGCAGTAAGTGCAACGACTTGTGATGATGATGATGATGAATCCTTCACCAATCAAAGGGTGAACTTGTTCAGATGTATAGCGTAATAAGAAAGAGAACACATTGAATGAAGAAGATATATGTAAAAGTCAGTAGTCGTTATTAAGGTGACACCTCTAAGCTTAGCACAGGTCTTCCAATTTGTATCGATGAACAGCATTAGCAGGAAGCTACAATCGAAATCATCCTCGCATTATGTGTTGTTGTATTATCTGTCGTTGCAAACAGGAAAACGCTTCGAGGACACGATATCAATCCCTTGCTCGTATTCGGAAGAAGCTGATTCGGACACCTACCCTGGCAACCACATTTCAGTCTTCTATAGTTACCCTAAAGTTACAGCGAACGTCTCAATGGTCACTTTCAAAAGAACAGGCCCGTTTCAATACTCTATTCCAGTGAAACATAATCTAGTGTTTCATATCTGTTTATTTTTATCTTCTAATAGGAAACTCTCTCTTGATAGTTGTATACAACCTACTAAGTGACAACAAAGCTTCATTTGACATGTTACAAAGAATGACGAACCCAAAGTTCCAGGTAATTATTGGCCGATAGGCATATTGTGCAGCATATCAAAAAGTTTGGGGCGTGATTTTCATGAACAGCCTATCTAGAACGGAGCTTACGTCATCCACATTAGATACGTCAGGCTTTCCAAGATTTCACAAGCTAGTGTTTTATTTATGTAACTTACGATGTCAAAACAGCATGCACATACGAGAACCAGTCGTTTTATGAATACTTAAAAACAACAAGGTGCTCAACAACACACATTACAATACTGTACTTTTGAAAACAAGGGACCTGAACCTGTTTAACTGTAAACTCGTGCGATTCGACAGGTACCTGAGAACTGAACATCTGCGAGTCATCGTGCGAAGGGCAAAGTCAGCGTAAGAAGAATGTAGTCTCACCGCTACCAGAGGGGCAGTTCCTGGTACGTTACTTCGTTCCTTGCATAGCATAATATCCCATCTTCGTTACTTTGCCGCAACTATCACTTCTATGCAATTGATATTTAGTTGCACTAATAGCAAGTCCTAAGAACAGCACTTCCTCCATCTCAAGCATGCATGCTGATATTTTTTCCATGCAAAGGTCAGATAAAAAACTACGTCTCGAACTGAGTTTCAAGAATCGACTTATGATCTATTATTGTATCGAAAGACTGTGAATGACTATTTTAGTGACGCAGCGTTTGTTGTACTCCTAAGTGGTACCGTGACACACTATTAAATGTAGCTCAGCATGATTCAGAATGAGACTGTAAACTATCCAGAACAGACTGACACAGCATTCAGAAATTCTGCCACTTTCCTACAGCCAATTAAATACATTACAGTGTGTCTCATATATTATTCAATCTTTAAACTGAAAAGTAAAATTTTGTTTTCAAGTTTACAGCACTGTATTTATTACTTTTAATATCGGCTGTCATTCCGATTACTTGATCAATATATTTTTTTCTGTATTTCAGGATATTTGCTGCCATGGAGTGGTTAACAAAGGAGGAACGTGTTATCATTGTGAAAACCCATTATAGAACCGGTGTGTGCTAACCAGAGACTGCTCGTATACTCCGTGGACGTAATAATGCTCCTGCAGTATCATCAGTTCTACTACCGATAAAGAAATTCGATGAAACCGGGTCTATTGCAACCATAAAATAGCCTGGACGAAACAGTATGGTGCAGGATAGGGTGGCTGTGAGCCCTCACAAGTCGCTTCAACGTCGTTCTCTTTACCACGAATTTTGAAAAGGTATCTTCATACGCAGCGTACGACATTCAGGTGACACAATATCTTAAACCCACAGATCATTCCAAAAGAAAAAATTTCGCCGAGTGGATCCTCACAAAACAACAAGAGGACAACAGTTTTTCAAAAAGAAAAATCTTCAGTGAGGAGGCACATTTTCGAGTGTGTGGGTTTGTTAAGCTACAAAACTGCCGTATTTGGGGTGAAGAAAACCCTCGAGTGATCCAAGAGAGCCACAGGCATCCACCGCGAATCACGGCTTCATGTGACTTGAAGGCAGGTGGTGTGATCGGCCCCTTCGTTTTTGATTATTTCGACGCTGATGAAGTAACAGCGGTGAGCTTTATCGTGAAATGATCGGAAACTACTTCTGACTTGTCCTAAATGAAATGAATACGGCCAATATTTGGTTTCAGTAGACCTACTCCATGAAAACTTCCCTGAATCTGTGATCTCACTTCGTGGGGAAATGGAAAGACCTCCCAGATCTTGTGACCTTACTCCATACGATTTCTTTTTATGGGGCTATGTAAAGTCAACGAGAACAAACCAAAAATAGTTCTCCAACTTAAGGAAGAAATTCAACGTGTCCTCAACGACATCAACAGAAATATCTGTGAAAGGCTCATCACGAACTCCGTAGACCAAGTAACTGCCTGCCGAAACATGGACGTCAACATTTGCTGGATATAATTTTCCACAATTAAATGGGAGTGTATATAGATTAAAATTAAAAAGAATATCTTTTATTTCGATGCATTTCTGACTTAATTATTGCATTTTTTTAAATTGCTTAGTATACGAAAGACCCATTGAAAAATATTTCAACAAAAACTAGTCTATTAGTTCGTCTCTGTTACTGTAACGCACCTCAATATGTTACAAACAGCGAAAACACCTAACTCCAGTAGCTAGACAAAATATTTATTGCCAGATATCTGTATACCATTGGCTTGATTAATCATTTTAGTCCGCTCCATTAAGGTGTATATGATCAGACAGTTGGAGTGATATCGCCGTTTTTTCGTCCGTTTATTAGTCACCAAATTCCTCAATATCTATCCTTTTAAGTCGAACACTTATCAACATTCCATACACACAATGCAGATTTTGATACATCGAAAACCTTTTCCACAGAACGTCTACACTATCATCCGTCTGTCCGCTGATATTCTTGACAACAGTGAATATAAACATTCATAAATTCATTCGTGTTAAAACTAGCTTGTAAAGTATAATCAGTCAGTTTAGGTTTTGGATTATGTCTGTTTTGTGTGTGTGTATGTGTGTGTGTGTGTGTGGGTGGGTGGGTAAGTGTGTGTGCGTGAGAGAGAGAGAGAGAGAGAGAGAGAGAGAGAGAGAGAGAGAGGGGGGAGGGAGAGAGAGAGAGAGAGAGAGAGAGAGAGAGAGAGAGAGAGAGACGTGTGTCTTTGTTTATTTTGCTGATTTAGAAAATAATGCAAATGTATTTTAAATCACTTAGAAATTTATGAAAAGGCCCTTTAACTTTAAGCTGGTAGAAATGGTGTATATTGAGGCCTAAAATAAAATATAACAAAACGTCTATACCTATCAACATGCTGCTGTTGGTTCTCACCCTATTTTTCTGTCACCCTAGAGTTTTTCGAGAATTAATTCTCTCGTCGTTCCTTTCACGTCTTTCTCTTAGTAATAGGTTCAAATGGTTAAAATGGCTCTGGGCACTATGGGACGTAACTTCTGAGGTCATCAGTCCCCAAGAACTTAGAAATACTTAAACCTAACTAATCTAAGGACACCACGCACATTCATGTCCGAGGCAGGATTGGAACCTGCCACCGTAGCGGTCGCGCGGTTCCAGACTGTAGCGCCTAGAACCTGTACGCCACCGCGGCCGGCTTAGTAAGAGGATTGGATTTATTACGTTCTTAACGGAATGAACATTTTTGTAATAATTATCAATATTGCTGCAACAAATATTATTATTATTGTTGTTAGTAATAGTGTAAATCTTTAACAATGTGTTAGTGATGTTACAATGTAAACTGTAAATAGAATCTTTGTCACCTGCCCAGGTAGAATAAATGTATAAATAGATAATGATCTCTTGCTTCCCTCAAGTTAAGAGATCTGTGTATATCTGGACCTGGGAGAGATGGCGTGGGAGCATTCATACGACATCATTCAGGAAACGTTTATTTACAACAGCTGGATGTGATTTTTACTCCAGTCTCTTGAAATATGAATGTGTTGCAGAGACATAGAATATAGACGCACACACATTACACAGCGCTTCTTGTGGTGCCATGCTATAATGTTGGTCACCATATTCTTAGAAGTCAATCTATGGTTCCTCTGAATGAAAGATAGCACGTGTGCAAAATTGTGAGACAAACGGTCTCTCACATTTTTTTCTTCTTTTTTACCGAATCCATGCCGAGCGTTTGGGTAGCCTATAATTGCGCGTGCACAAGCAATACAAGTACGAATATTTCAAGTGAGTACTGTTTTGCTGTCTGTTAGCGTTACGGTATTTAAATGAAAGTTGTTGACTCAGTCGACAGGCGACCCGTATCAAGTGCTTAGTGCACTATACGCAGAGGTAATAGCGTTTTTGGCTACAATTTCTAATCTAAAAAATTGTAATTTCCTGATTTTCTTTTGCACTATCGCATAGCACGCCTCTTACTTGACTTACGAAAACAGGGCGGAGCGATGTTCAAGTGATTTTCAACTTGCTTCGCTCTCTTCGCGGTGTTGGCACTCAATGGTACTCTCTCCCTTTGGTCTGTTATCTAAACCATTACATCATCTCACTCTTTGTGATTTGAAATCTGAACAGCTGTCAGCTGATTGCCTGAGTAGGAAGATTCGATGACGTCGTCCTTCTACAGTGGCATTACTAAAGAAGCAAACGTCATTTTACAACAACATAATTACGTTACATTTAATCGAAAACTTTTCTGCAGGATCTGAGACGTTTCTGGTCTCTATATAAGATACATTCACAATTCATGATTCACCACTGACGGACGGTGGATCCGTCGGAAACAGAACAAAAGATTGGCCAAGTGCGAGTAGGACATGCCCTTTGAGGATTCCGTACAAACTTGATTATGTATACAGTGTGATTCAAGATACATTTCCAAGCTGACATCTCACATCAGGCATACAACAAGGATCACTAATCACACAGGAACCGGGGGTCGCCAAGGGTATTCGAGGTTATTAAATGGCGTTGCTGTTATTTAGTATCAGCCTACAAATGGACGCCCACTACTGGAGATGCTCACAGATTTTTGCGGAAGCATCGAGACGGACATGACTTCGACACCACATTGAACGGCACATTGTCCCCAAGAGACTTCTTGTATCTCGAAAACATCCAGGTCCTGCAAAAATTCTGCCCACCAGGTCCTTCGGCAATGTAACGTGATTTGAAATCTGAACAGTAAACCACTTGAAGAGCGTAAACGTTGTGGCAACTGATTGCCTAAGTATGTGAACATCGATGACGTCGTCCCACAACAATGACATTACTGTATGTGTTGTTAAAGAAGCAAACGGCATCTTACAGCAACGTAACGGCATTACTGAACTCCGCCCGTAACAGATCATGAAGATGGAAACTTCCGTCTCGTAGCCATAGCGCCTTTCAGTTACCCTCGAGTGTGGAGAGAAGGGTGATCGTGGTGGCGATGTGAATGGCTCCCGGTGACCAATCCAGCGGCCCGGAAACGTTGCCTGCAAGACGTGCCCTCACTTGTCGGCTGAAATGCGCGGGGGCTCAGCAACATTCGCCATGTCTGACAGGACCTCTCGCAAAATCACGAGTAAGTGCGACGGTCCAGTCGGTCTGGGAGGAGAGCAGTCCCCGACGATGCCAGCCCACGCGTTAAGGGTAAGCTTGCGTTGGGAGGCCTGCGTACGTGCAGCGTAAGGGTTCACATCCGCTCACGCGGGCAGGTTGTGAACATTCATCGCCCCCTCGACTGAGGACGCAGCCTCATCGGTAAAGGGGACACTGGACGTGAAGCCTCGGTCTCCGGAGCGCTCTCTCGTGGCATTTGCGACCCGGTTCCTATGTGATTTTTTATCCTTGTATGCCCCATATGCCATGTCAATTTGTAAACGGTTCTTGAATCACCCTGTATGTTAATCCACTCCGAGAATCGAGAATCTCGACGACTTTTGTCTGTTAACGATATCGATGCTGTCAAAATATCGGTTCCGGGAAATCCGATACCGTATCAGAATCTCTACACTAGTTCATGAGACTATCCCGGTCGTGCAAAAGGAAGCGAGAAAGTGAGTTCAGTTAATAAATGCAGAGAGAGAAAATTTAATAAAACATTATACACTACTGGCTATTAAAATTGTTACATCACGAAGATGACGTGCTACACACGCGAAATTTAACCGACAGGAAGAAAATACTGGGATATGCAAATGATTAGCTTTTCAGAGCATTCACACAAGGTAGGCGTCGGTGGCGACATCTACATCGTGCTGAAATGAGGAAAGTTTCTAACCGATTTGGGCGCTGATGACCTCGATCTTGAGCGCCCATAAATCCCAACACACACACACTCCAATCGATTTCTCATACACAAACAGCAGTTGACGTGTGAAACGTTGTTGTGATGCCTCATGTAAGGAGGAGAAATGCGTACCATCACGATTCCGGTCGGATTGTAGCCTATCGCGATTGCGGTTTATCGTATCGTGACATTGCTGCTCGTGTTGGTCGAGATCCAACGACCGTTAGCAGAATATGGAATCCGTGGGTTCAGGAGGGTAATATGGAACGCCGTGCTGGATCCCAACGGCCTCGTATCACTAGCAGTCAAGATGATAGGCATCTTATCCGCATGGCTGTAACAGATCGTGCAGCCACGTCTCGATCCCTGAGTCAGCAGATGGGGACGTTTGCAAGGCAACAATCATTTGCACGAACAGTTCGACGACGTTTGTAGCAGCATGGACTATCAGCTCCGAGACCATGGCTGCGGTTACCCTTGACGCTGCATCACACAGGAGCGCCTGCGATGGTGTACTCAACGGCGCACCGTGGTGCACGAATGGCAAAACGTCTTTTTTCGGATGAATCCAGGTTCTGTTTACAGCATCATGATGGTCGCATCCATGTTTGGTGACATCGCGGAGAACGCACATTGGAAGCGTGTATTCGTCATCGTCATACTGGGGTACCACCCAGTGCGATGGTATGGGGTGCCGTTGGTTACACGTCTCGGTCACCCCTTGTTCGCATTGACGGCACTTTGAACAGTGGACGCTACGTTTCAGATGTGTTGCGGCCCGTGGCTCTACCCTTCATTCGATCCCTGCGATACCTTACACTTCAGCAGGATAATGTACGACCGCGTGTTGCAGGTCTTGTACGGGCCTTTCTGGAAACAGAAAATGTTCGATTGCTGCCCTGGCCAGCACATTCTCCAGATCTCTCACCAACTGAAAACGTCTAGTCAACGGTGGCCGAGCAACTGGCTCGTCACAATACGCCAGTCACTACTCATGATGAACTGGGTATCGTGTTGAAGCTGCATGGGCAGTTGTACCTGTGCACGCCATCCTGGCTCTGTTAGACTCGATGCCCCGGCGTATCAAGGCCGTTATTGCGGCAGAGGTGGTTGTTCTGGGTGCTGTTTTCTCAGGATGTATGCACCCAAACTGCGTGAAAATTTAATCAGATGTCAGTTCTAGTATAATATGTTTGTTCAATCAGTCAATGAATCCCGTTTATCATTTGCTTTTCTTCTTGGTGTAGCAATTTTAATGGCAGTAGTGTATTTACTTACCAAAACGTGATTACATTTTACATTTAATGTGTTCATGTAGTAATATTTTACTAATGTGCTTTCAAGGGATGGTGACTCTTACGTAAGTTCTAATGGCAGAAAGATATCTTTACTTACTATAACTACAATTTAACAGTTTTCTGATTTTTGCGGTATACCGTTACGGTGAAACCTTGGATCTTTCATGATTCTAGGTCTCCCAGAAGTATCCCACAGGTTTTGACGAGTGAGTTTAGGAGTATCTAAATATGTGACATAAATGGCCGTATCTTTTGATCGCATTCATTTAGAAGCTTAAACGTTTTACACTGCCAAGGAGCCATATATATGAGTATGTGATATAAATTTGAACTTTGCACGCCTGTCCCTTCCTTAGAAAAAGTAATGTTAACAGGCGACACACAGACAGACAGACGTACAACAAATAGATCCTATTTGGGTTCCGTTTTTACCGAGTGATGTACGAGTCCCAAAAATCATGGCAACAGGACTACAAACCATTTACTCTTTTCCTTCAGGCTGCGATTCTTGTCAATAATCCGTGTTTCATATTACGGTGAAAACGACGGCGGTGAAAATAGTCGAAAGTTGAAGAAAACGGAACTGAAACAGCTAGAATAACATGAACATAATTCATATGGTCGCCAGCAGTAAGGAGTCGCAGTGTACATCACTGACGTAAAATTCATGAATCTATTTTCAAGGCACTGCTGCTTACATCGCTGGCCGGGTGTGTCATTATTTACTAGACTGTTCCATGTTTTAACATCACGATAATGAACTACGTTCCCAGTCGTTATTCATAACAACGAGTTGTTATACTTGCCATAAATTATGCTCAGTAATGTTGTCCATTACAGCTAATGCACTTTTACGCAAATGCACAACACTGCGTTGGCCGCGTGGTATTTGCTGAAGAAAGAAAACAAGCTTGCAGTGTTTCAGTGCTTAAGTGCGCGAGCAGTGCAACAGTGTAGGACTTGAAGGCCAGTTCCCTTGCTGGGAGGTGGCTGCGAGACATAAAGCCAAGCAGGCGGTTAATTGTGATTCGCTTTTAACCGGCCGGATCCCGCGCTTATGACTGGACGCGTCTGAATGGCCACGGGACAGCCCATTGTAGTCTCGTCCCACGGAACCCGCGATTTCAATGCAGCACGTGTCGCAATTGTCTCTCCATATTTGAACGATCCTTCGAGAGAACAGCCATTTAGAGGGAGAGCTACAGCAGTGCAACAGATACCTGCGGAAACAAAAGGAAAATTTGTTCTGAGAGGCTACGTATATTTCATTCTTTCTATAATGTGCCATTCGGAGATAGGTTAAGTTCTTGTTTTAGTGTTATAGGCAGAGTCAATTTGTGCGTTTCCCACACCACCCAACCGGAATTATGAGCATAATATTTTTTGTTCGTGTTCAGTGACATCAATGTCGATACGGTTTTTCTATACCTCAGGACTAACTGAGAATCGAAGAAATACGTTGTAGGTGTAAACAGATGGAGGTAGTTTCCAGATCATTGGTGTTCAGAGGTATACAGAGTGATTTTTTTTTTCCTTTTCTCTTACTCAAGACAAATACCTTGAAAACGATGCATGGTACGAAAGAAAGGTTCTAGCTGAATAGTTGATTTTAGTATAGGGAACACCTGTCTATGCTACAACCGGCGACCTCCCAACCACCTTCCCCTGCGTCGATGGGAGTCAACTTTGTGTTTTCAAATGGGAACCTCCCTCCCTCCCCCTTCTGCTCTCCCCCTCCCCCCCCCCCCCACTGTTAATACATATTCGGATCCTACGCCAAAAAATACGTACGGTTTAGTCAAATTATTGTTTCCCATTCGAGGCAGACGCCAGTGTAATCGTCAAAAGTATTCCTGTTTTACGATTAAGAGCTGACGTATTTTATCCTACATTTCGTACACGATGTGAGTGTAAATCTTTGTGTTCAAACAGTTGATACTGATGTTCAAACGTTACTTGCGTAATCAAAATGTGATTGTACAGCACAAATAATGTGGCTAGACATTGACAGTTGTGGGAAATAAGCTGCTTGTATAATAATGTAGTTTTCTGTTCCTTACAGTGTCGATTGTGGTGAACACCAGGAGCATCGAAATGCTGGATTTAGGCAGCCGTCCTCGAACCCCGCCATTTGGGATCATTGATTTGGGTGTGTGCTTCCATCCAACAGCCGCAATTCTAGCTGTGGCCGTTTCGCAGCTACTATCGCACTGTAGTGAGGTAAAATGTCTACGAAGTAATACCAACAGGTACAGGTGCCATGGGTACTCACCGAAATAAAGCAACCCAGTGGTGAGAGGCAAGGTGACTAACCTTGTGAGGTAGGAGAGCTCATCGATATCAAGTATCACGATGGGAACTGAAAAATATTATATCCACGTCGTTGTTCCTGGATCAGGCTAAACGTAGGTTCTAACCAGCCGTTAAAACTGGTAACCATATTGAACTTTACCATCGAATTTGCAACACTAAATTAAATTTCAGACATAAATACCAACCTTTAGAACACAAACGTTTACATTTCCTTCGTGAATGGAATGTACAATCAAACGCTTCAGTTTTTAATGCAAATACAGGCACACCTGATATATGCCGACAACAGCCCTCTGCCATGAACGCAAAGAAATGGATTAAGTAAGCAGTTCGTATTTTTTGGCATAGAACCCGAACATGCGACAAAAAGGGGGGGGGGGGGGAGGGTTCCCGTTTGAAAATACAGAGTTGTAGGGGTGATTAGAAAGTGGCCATTTGTAGCACAGACTGATGTCCGCTTCACTACCATTAACTTTTAACCTAGGACATTTTTTTGTGCGATGCCACCTTTTTGAGATAGTTGTCTGAAGTTCTGTGTTCGGTCCACTCGCCATCGTCATTATCAGTATATCAGCATCAGCCATTTGACATTTGAAACAGCCCGCATCTCGTGGTAGTGCGGTAGCGTTCTCGCTTCCCACGCCCGGGTTCCCGGGTTCGATTCCCGGCGGGGTCAGGGATTTTCTCTGCCTCGTGAGGGTTGGGTGTTGTGTGATGTCCTTAGGTTAGTTAGGTTTAAGTAGTCCTAAGTTCTAGGAGACTGATGACCATAGATGTTAAGTCCCATAGTGCTCCGAGCCATTTGAACATTTGCAACAAAATAAAGGATTTCTGTGTAATTTCCCACGAATTTCAGTCGTGAGCTTTATGCATTTATGTTTCCCCTTGTTTCCCAGTGTCATCTGCCAGCTTCCATCAGACAGTCTCCTTGATCACATCATATCTCTTGAAATCCAGCAAAGAACTTTCTTCATCTAGTATCCATTCGTCTCACTAAATAGCCCTCCCACTTTCATTTACTTTAAGGTTATAATCATGCCATACACTCCACTCTAATTCATTACCGGTTTGAATGTTTCCCTGAGTCTCGTAGCAATATCCAACATGTACCCGTCCATTATTCGTCTAACAACACTCAGTTTTTGGATGGCTCTGACTTTCAAGACCACAGCTCACTGCTGTAAGTTTACAATGATACTGCCAACTGTTGTTGGCTTCCCAGTTCAGATCTTCAGTAGTTGAGTTTTCAAAACCCTAGTTACACTCATGCTCATAAGTTAAGGATCATGCTGACACATGGTGAAACAACGCTCTGGTGGGCGGTTTGCGGGTTTAAATTACCTCGGGCTATGACCTGCGGTCGTCGCACGGTGGCGCTGGCAGCAGTCCACTTATGCAGAGGTGTGTTGGTGCATGTCAGAGTACGGTGCAGCGAGTAACTCTGCAGACGTTTTCAGACGTGCTAATTGTGACTGTGTATTGAAAATGGCTCAAAGAACACAAATTGATGACTATATGAGGGGTAGAATACTAGGGCGACTGGAGGATGGTCAAACACAACAGGTCGTAGCACAGGCCCTCCATGTGCCACAAAGTGTGATCTCAAGCTTATGGCAACGATTCCAGCAATCAGTAAACGTGTCCAGGCGCTACAGTACGGGACGTCCACAGTGTAAAACACCACAAGATGACTGATATCTAACCATTAGTGCCCGCAGACGGCCACGAAGTACTGCAGAGAGCCTTGCTCGGGACCTTACCGCAGCCACTGGAACAGCTGTTTCCAGACAAACAGTATACAGACGATTGACCAGACATGGTTTATTCTCCCGGAGACCTGCAAAGCGCATTCCACTGACCCCTGGTCACAGGAGAGCCCGTAAAGCCTCATCATAGGAACAGGTCATTGGAACATAAGTCCCAGGTTATGTTCACGGACTAGTCCAGGTATAGTCTGAACAGTGATTCTCGCCGAGTTTTCATCTGGCGTGAACAAGGAACCAGATACCAACCCCTTAATGTCCTTGAAAGGAACCTGTATGGACATCGTGCTTTGATGGTGTGGGGTGAGATTATGATTGGTGCACGTACACTCCTGCATGTCTTTGACAGAGGAACTGTAACAGGTCAGGTGTATCGGGACGTCATTTTTCACCAGTATGTCCGCCATTTCAGAGGTGCAGTGGGTCCCATCTTCCTGCTGATGGATGATAACCAACGGCCCCACCGAGCTGCCATCGTGGAGGAGTACCTTGAAACAGAAGATATCAGGCGAATGGAGGGGCCTTCGTGTTCTACAGACCTAAACCCAATAGAACACGTCTAGGATGCTCTCGGTCGACGTATCGCTGCAAGTCTTCAAACCCCTACGACACTTTAGGAGCTCCTACAGGCGATGGTGCAAGAATAGGAGGCTATACCTCAGCAGCTGCTCGACCACCTGATCCAGAGAATGCCAACCCGTTGTGCGGCCTGTGTACATGTGCATGGTGATCATGTCCCATACTGATATCGGGATACATGTGCTGGAACCAGTGGCACATTTTGTAGTACATGCGTTTCGGGACGGTTTTCCTAACTTATTACCAATACCGTGGACATACAGATCTGTGTAGTTTGTACTCCCTATGTGCCTCTGCTATAATCGCCAGTTTTGTGTAGCGCAACGTTGTGTGGCACCACATACTGCAATTATTCTCAGTTTATGAGAATGAGTGTAGTTTCTCGAAATCGCCCCAAGATACACTGATTCTTATTATTTCTTTCCAACCCATCCGTTAGAAACCTAAGGCGCTTTACTACAAGGCTAAGCGACACTACTACAAGGGATGTTGAAGAATAACGCTTCCGAATTATTTATGTGAAAAATTTTAAAGTTTCTTAAATAAAACAAACGTTCCAAGCTTCAAGAATTTGTAACTAAAAGTCTAAGAAACAGATCTTGCCTAGGATATTGGACGGGTGACAGGTGTCGGACAGCGAACGTTCCACCAGGTATGATGTACAGCTGCGAGTACACAGTAAGCAGTCCCGGACCAAGGCAAAATAAAGGCATATCTACTTTGTGTCTGTCTTGTAGCAAGCGGCGAAGTGGTCAGTGGCTGTAGACCAATGGTGCGGCTGAAATTATTTTCTGGAACTAACCCTTCCACTCTTAACACTCCGAGGTCACTCAGTGAGTCTACTCAACCCCTCCCGATTGCAGGTGCAATCATCGTGGACCATTTTGGTAACCACAATAATACCCCAGGTGGTCAATACACCACCAGTATTACTGGTCTTTCTGACTCTGGGGCGGCCAGGTTGAAATGCAGTGTGATTCACCAGGGGAAGTCGGAGTCCTCTGGGTAACTTAAAGCCAAAACAAACAGATTTTTTGTAGCACGTTTGGAACCAGGTAAACTTTATAAATTTGGAGAAACATTAACGTCACTCGCTAGTGAAACTGCTTCAAAAATTCGAATTTTTTCCGTCTTAAATCAATATTAAAGTTTTGTGAACAAAACGGTGGTTAAATGAATCGATTCGGACATCGGGAACATCTTTAAAAACAAATTTAAATATATGTCTGTATGCGGCAACGACCGTGTTTCCACTACGGTCGGATGTCAAATGGCGTCGTTATTATTTTGCCACGTCGAAAAGATCCACTGCGTAATCGTTTTGTGGGTTGGCAGCCCTGTTAGCACACTTGCTTTCCGATGCTCCTTTGTTTTCCTTTGTATACCTACGGTTTTTGAGAGTTGTTAGTGTTCAACATTGTCGAGTTGTTGGTGCTGTGTCATTCTCGGAAGTAGTTACGCCTGTAAAAAAGTGTTTTGGAACGGGTAAAAGTAAGTTTTATGGTAATCGGTTTACTTTGTTGGAAAGAAGACTGTAATTATATCCACAAACCAGCTGGATGTTATGTCGACTCCGCCAAGTGCCTCAAGACAGAAGCTAAAATATTTGAGTACCCAGTGTGACAGTTCTATAAAATAGGATCGAAACACTGTAACGGAATGTGGTTCCATAATTGCTAAATTGAGTGTTTTATCTTCGCTTCTAAACAATGCTACTGTGTGTGCGCTTTGTGGAAAACGTGGTATTAAAATTGTTGAAGATTTTGAAGGCGGGAAAGATGTGGCTAGTAAGTTACAAGTGTTTTGTGATTTCTGTGGGGCAACTAAAACTGGTTTTTCTTCTGGGTTGTGCAAAGAAAGAGTTTATAACATAAATATCAGACTTGCATATGGAATGAGGTGTATTGGGAAGGGTAGAAAGGCAGCTCAAATATTTTGTGCTATCATGAATTTGCCCCCACCTACAATATTTGAGAAGTACACACAGTTACTTCTTGAAAGTCTTGGATGGGACATGGCAGACGTGTGGTCACCTATCATTATGGTGTACATTATTTGAAGTACCATGGAGATGGAGACTCCAAAGGATCTGCAAATATGTTGTAAAATATGCCTTATGGAAGAACTGTAAAAACTGAAAAGTTAGAGTGTGTTGGTCATGTCCAAAAGAGGATGGGCACACGTTTACGTAAGCTAATAAGATATATGAAGAAAAAGCTCAGTGATGGGAAATCAACTGGTGGTCACGGTCATCTTACTGAGGAAGAGGTGGACAAACTGCAGCTCTATTATGGTTTAGCCATAAGAAGGATTTGAGGCTACATTGAGGCCATGAAGAAAGAAGTATGCTACCTTTTTCCGGAAAGCTTCTATGGATGACCATCCACAGCATGCTCTCTGTGGCAGTGGTGTAGACACATCGTGTGGATACAAAAAAAGCAGTAGCAAATGGTGAGACTTATGCACATCGACACTCCCTGCCATTTGAGGTATTGGAAGAAATTAAGCCCATATATCGGGATCTAAGTGACACTAACTATTGTCACAGTGCTTACATGGAAAGACTCACAGTGTTAATGAATGTTTCAACGATGTGCTATGGGTACACCTGCCCCAACTGTGTTGGTTTCAATACCATGAGATTAGATATATTTGATTCAATTATTTGTCTTAATGATGGGGTACTTATCAGATGTGATGTTTTAGAGTTGTTGGGACTAACTCCTGGTTTAAATATGAGACAAGCACTGATGGCAATTGATTCCTTGAGAGTGGCTGAAGGCAGAAAATAGGTTCTTGAGGCAACTAAAGAGGCCAGAATAGCAAAAAGGAACAAGAAAAGGAAGAGAGAAGATGAGGAACACACAAACCAAGAATATTATACAACTGGCAAGTTCTACGAACAATAGAGGTGAGTTACAGATGAAATCTACCTTTAAACTGAATTTCACAAGAATCAAATTTTCGGACATGTTTATTTTACGTAAAAAAATCTATTTGAGCTAGAGGTCGGACATTTTTGTGATGTTGCAGGCAACTATTTGGAGAAACGTAGACTACAGACACCAGCTTACTGTCACCAGAAGGAAAAATATACCCTTATTAATTGTAAAAATACTATCTTAATTTTGATTATGTAATTTATGTATTTATGGTATAAAAACTATTGACTGAAATCATTTGATTTTAGTCTACTTTTCAGATATCAATGTCATAAATGTGTGCACAAAGTTTTAAGTATCTAAGAAAGTAGTTAATAAGTCTACAGATTTCAAATATAAACTGGCAGGAGAAATTTTAAATTACTGACCATCATAAATGTTTATATAATAAAGTTTATATGAAAGCTATTCTGATTATTCTTATATCGAAATCTTAATCCTTAAAACACTTGCATCGACCCTAAAATTTCTTTGTATTCAGAGTTCACATTATGAATTTAGACCCTCATAAACTTTATGAAAATTATTACTGTTTTTCCAGCTGTTCACTGGAAAGTTACCTTGAAATAACAAAAGATTCAAATTTAGGGGCTTCAAGAAACACAAATGACGGCCTCTGAAATCATAGATTTTGGTAAATATCGTCTTTTTGAAAATAAAACTGGTAAAAGAATACTTAATAATACACCACATCTGGGGTTGGTTTTGCAGTCTCCAAATATATTTTAAATTCAATAAAGTAGGTAAAACCCATTAATAATGAGCTAATGAAAATTTCTCTTACATGTGCAAATAAGGCATACACGTTAATTAATGTCCATATGCCAGTCAATGAAGATTAATGTAAAATAATTCTGAAGAAGTGAATGAAGCTTGGAAAATGTTAGAAAGCATCATCTAGAAAATTGCTTCAAACCATGTCAAAATTTTGATGGGTGCTTGTAATGCTCAATTAGGGAAAGTGAAAAAATGTAAGAAAACGGTTGGTCGATTTCCTGCACATAAATGGACGAACCAAAATGACCAATGACTTGTCAAAATGGGCAAAAATTTTAACCTTAAAATCATGTCAAGGCCTTTTTAAAAAGAACCCTTGTATACAAAACCAAATTTGGGGGCACAGAATGCACTTATTGGGTAATTTCAAATCGATTATGTAGCAATTTCATACCCTAACTACAAGGAAATTTTAAATTTCTGAGTTAGGAAAGGGGCTAATATAGATTCTGACCATTATTTAATGTGAATAAAAGTAAAACTTCAACCTCAAAAACCCTCCAAAACAAAAAATGTTATTCCAAGATTTGACACTGCTAAAATAACCCCACCTCTAACAAGCGAACTTGACAAAAAAATAATCCAACAATTGGCAAAGCCTAAAAGAAAAGTTCATTACAACAGCACAAAATTTATTCCACTTTGAAAGAAACAAAAACATCCTTGGTGCAAAACTGATTGAGAAACAGCAGTTACATCTAGGCATGAGGCATTCAAAAACTGGAATAGTAACAAACCTGAAAATATGTACACCTTGCTAACTGTACGAAAAGAAACATCTAAATTAATTCTACAGACTAAAAGAAACTACGAAAATGCCTAACATTTAGAAATCGAAAAAGGCTTCCAAAAGAATAACACAATAAACTTTATAAAAGATTCAAAACAGAATCATCTGGTTACCAACCTCAAAGTCTTTGTTTCAAAAATGAAAACGGCTGTTTGGATCTTAACAACCAGGAAAAATGTAAGATACTTGCTAATTGTTTTGAAAAAATATTTTAACTGACCAGAACCAGCGAATAAATTACAACCACAGCAAACTAGTAACACCAACACTAACTCCTAAGAACCTGACAAAATAATTAAACAAATTAAGAGACTTAAAAACAATAAAGCACCTAGAGAAGACGGTATAATTGCAGAACTACTAAAATCAGCTGGCCCTAATACTATAAAAGTGATCACTCAACTAACAGGACATGTGTGGAAAACTGAGAAAATACCTAAGGACTGGAAAACTGCCCTAATTCATCCATTGCTTAAAACAGGGGTAGAACCGATTTTAATAATTACTGTGGAATCTCCCTTCTCCTGGTCAGATCGAAAACTCTCTCACTGTCTACTTGATCGAGCCCTAAGAACAGTTGGAAACTAAAACTGGTGAATACCGAGCAGGCTTTAGACCAAACAGATCCTGTTCAGAACAAATTCTTAATTTAAAACTAATCCTTAAGCACCAAAGGATTTCTGGTAGCAATACTGCTTGTACGTGTGTGGATTTTACAAAGGCCTGTGACTCAATGGATCGTGAATCTCTTTTTCAAATTTTAAAGCAGCAAGAGCTAGATAATAAAACTCTAACACTGATTAAGGAAACATTAACTGGCACTAGGTCTAAAGTTAAATTCATGGGAGAAATTTCTGTATCATTTGAAATAAAGACAGGTGTTAGACAGGGGGACAGACTCTCTCCGTCATTGTTAACTGCGTTTTGGAAAATGTGTAACAGAATGGCAACACCAAAAGTCGAGTCAAAATATAGATCAATCAATCAAGTTAGGCTGAAATAATATTAGAGTAGATTGCCTTGCCTTTGCAGATGATCTGGCAAGTTTAACTAGGCGCATTATCACAGCTTAAAAACAAACTGAAATTCTCAAAGAGGTTGCTGAAAAAGGAGGACTACAAATATCATTCGAAAAAAAAGGAGTATATGACATGCAACAAACAAACACCAAAGTTTTTGAACACAAAGTGTGGAAAAATATAAAGGGTTTCTCAGTATAAATATTTGGGGGAAATCGTCCAAGCAAACAGTCTGAAAAAAGCAGCAAACAACGACCGCTGCCAAAAGTGGCCACTGCATTCAGATTTACAAAATATTTATAATAAAAAATCATTTTCTAAATCCAGTAACGTTAGACATTACAGCACTGTAATCAAACCTGAATGTCTTTATGCAGAAACTTTAATCTTAAATAGAAAGAGGGCTCTTGAAGGAATCCAGAACAAACAAAGAAAAATTATTAGGTAAATATTAGGCCCCAAAATTATTGAGGGAAGATATTACAGGCTGAGAAGTAATAAGGGAATAGAATAATACATAGAAATACATGGTGACATGAGAAAAAGAAGACTGAAATTTTATGGGCATATTAAAAGAATGGCACCCACTAGTTGACAAAACAAATAGTTGAATTCTATGAAAACAGAAGTAAGGCCAAAACTGAGCCAAGTAACTGGATCGCTACGATTAAGGAGGATCTTTAGTAGCTGGAATAACTCAGGCAGACGTTACAGACAGAAAAAAATTCAGGCAAAAGATATTTGCATGGATGGGTGGTCAGAGGAAATAAAAGGGTGTGTGTTGTCCATAGCGTAAGCTAGTTTAAGTAGTGCGTAGGCTTAGGGACTTGTGACTTAAGTAGTTTGGTCCCATAACACATTACACAAATTTCCAATTTCCAAATTTGAAAACGGACTAGAACACCGTGGTCTTATGAAAGAAAGAAACTTCATTCTGAAAGGATGAAACAAAATTGGAGACCAACCATCGTAAGTGATATTGATGGATTGTACCTCAAATGGCCCTATTGCGCCCAAACGTGAATAATAATAATAAAGCAAACGTTATTAATATTCTGTATCCTTACACTTCGTGTTGTCATTTTTCTTTTTCGGTTTCTGTCTTTCGCAGTTGCACATACACAAGTTGCAACTATAATAAATCTATTATGAAGGTCAGACGCGCTTCGCAATATTCTAACTCATCTTCAGCGGTCACTGCAACAATAAGTGTTTTCTCTTAAAATTGGGTTCACTGTAATCGATTATCCTCCAGACAGTCCCAACTTGACCAAGAGACAATGACATACGTTGAAAAACTACCGCATTCTGGACGACTTTTACATTTACTACTTCTCTGCTACTAATTCCATTCGCAACATAATTTACGGAGAGTATCCGCATATGCTGCTGAATGCACTTGCACAAATATATCAATGTACGACACATAGTTCAAGAGATATGACATCATAAACACTGAAATGCGTCCGTAAATACCGAATCATGCATGAAGTTTTAATACATTATATTCTTGACAACTAAGACACTTCTACATTGAAGTCAACTTAAGGCAGTTCCTGACCTCTGGCAGTGCTTTTGAAAGCTCTCACCATCGAAGCGCAAACAGGTATAGGCAAGAGCCACAGTCGTCTATAGGACTAAAAAAATGGTTCAAATGGCTCTGAGCACAATGGGACTTAACATCTATGGTCATCAGTCCCCTAGAACTTAGAACTACTTAAACCTAACTAACCTAAGGACAGCACACAACACCCAGCCATCACGAGGCACAGAAAATCCCTGACCCCGCCGGGAATCGAACCCGGGAACCCGGGCGTAGGCAGCGAGAACGCTACCGCATGACCACGAGCTATAGGACTATCAAGAGGCGTTGCCATAGAGTCATTTACAAAATATCATTGTAGACAAACAAAGCAGCTATTCCCAGCCTACAGAAACTGTCCGGGATCATCTCGCATAGAGTCTATTGAGCCTGCTACTAATATAAAATTGCCAATTTCGAGTTTTCCAACTAGTATTGATTACAAATGAGATCGTGATACGTGAAGACATCAGAATGCTTTAAGTCCTGCGCAAAGACAATCGCACCAGAAATGAGGCCTGTTTGGCAGAACAGAATCCATTTTCTGGGTTTCCTGTAGCTACAGCTCTGCTGCGGAACGAATGACAGGGGCATCAGAGTCTAAGAGAGAAATGGCGCTACAACCGCGAAAGTAATTTAAAACTGAAGTACGCGGAACAGAGCGGTTCTTATGAGCTAGACGCCTAAACTGTACACAGATTTACCGTGAAATTCTAGCGATACATGGATCAAACGCAAAGTCGCCGCCAGCTGATGTGAAATGGTGTCAGCAAGTTGACGAAGGCAGCACAGATGTCGCTATGCTGATCGGGAAGTCTAAACCTGGCACCATGCAATTTCCATCTTCTCGGCAAAAGACATACAACAGTTCTCGAATAGCTCCGTAACCAAGTAGTGCATTACTGTCGTAGAGAAATAGAATAATTGGTAGAACGTTCTTACCGTTGTTTACAGAGACTTCTGACTACGATGAAAAATAGGGACATATATACATATCACTTTATAATAGATATCTTAAGGGAAAAGCAAATTCTGTATGCCGAGTAGCGGCAAAGAATTAATTTATATGCATGTGACAGGCGTAAGAGATGATATCTCAGATAATGTTTATTTCCGAAACAAAAGACGAAGACTTTAAATAGTTATTATTCTTCTGTTCTGTATCTTAGAATTTGGAGAGGAGCGTCTTAGCGTAATCGACCTGACACTGTACAGTTATTTAGTGAATAAAGTAAGCCATCAAAGGTATGTTAAATATCATTTTATTAGCGGTCTCGTATCGTACATGTGTTCTTACAGACCCGAAACCTGTATCTTTTAAATATGGAAGTCTGATGTTTCCTTGTCCAGCGAAAGTAGAAATTCTATTTGAGAGGCCGCAACTCCAACCAGTAATAAGAATATTTATGTCATTTTATGAACAAGCCTACCTTTATTGGCGACGTGCGTGAAAAACTGTTGTAATTGTGTACTAATTTTATTCCATCTGTTGTTTGAAGCTACAAAACTACTGATGTTCGGAGAACCACTGAAACCGAAAAGTGAAATTTACCTGACGACAATATTAAGAAGAGAATTTACTTGAGAAGAAACAGAAAAGGTGAGTTGCAGCAGTGCTCAGCGCCAACGAATTAGCAACAGCGTATATGCGTCGTTGATTTTGTTATGTGAAATGTTGTTTAGTTTGAAGTAGATGCAGCACTTTTCATTTCAAAATTCGTATAACATACCACTCACACTATAATAGAGCACAACTACAAAACGTAATACATTGTTCTAACAAGATGGATTCAATTGGCTACATTATTCATAAAATGGCGAGCCGCTATCAATAAAATTATGCTGGAAAAGATTTTTTTTTTAAATTTCAGTTTATGAATTGTGGTAGCAGGGGATGTTTAAAAATCAGACATTTTCGGTTAAAATAAAACTTTATTAAGAGAATTTTTGTACCGGGGTGGTTAAACCAAGTATACAATTAGCAAAAAATGGCGCCCAACATTGAAAGTGCAGATTTTGACACGGACATTGTTGTAAATAATGGAAATGACCAGTTGTGTTACATAATATAACAGTAACTACACAAAACGTAGACAATAATGAAAATCTGTTAGTAAATATGATTAGTGGTATAAATGAAGCTAAGTCAGAGCCTTAGACGCTACAGTCTGCGCCGTCGTCAAACGCCACTGACCTATTTCAAATGATATTAAGCAAACTGGGCAAACTAGACACAAACTAAACCACACTGAATACCGTTCAAACTGATCTCACTATTTTAAGTACCGTATGTGATGAGATGAAAGCAGAGTTAGTCACACTGAAAAACAGTAACAGTGCACTAAACACCAGCCGGCCGCGGTGGTCTCGCGGTTAAGGCGCTCAGTCCGGAACCGCGCGACTGCTACGGTCGCAGGTTCCAATCCTGCCTCGGGCATGGATGTGTGTGATGTTCTTAGGTTAGTTAGGTTTAAGTAGTTCTAAGTTCTAGGTGACTGATGATCACAGATGTTAAGCCCCATAGTGCTCAAAGCCATCTGAACTAAACACCAAAATTGACGAAATAAATGTTAGACTCAATGGTCAGATTACAGGTTTACTCACACACATTGAAACAGTGAGCAACAGGGTCAATCAGTTACTAAAATTGAAACTTTGTTCAATCAGAATAAGAAATATGAAGATCAGCGAAATTTACTTGTGTCTGGTGTTGAGAAGCTGTGTTATGATCAAGATACATTAATCATACAAGTAGTAACTGTTGCTGAGCTTCTGAAATACACTCTTCTGTAAATACACATGTCACAGAGCCAAATGCCGAGGTATATACCTTAACAAATACTCTGAAAGACAGTTTGACATTGGAAACCGACACACGCTTTAGTAAAGTTAACAAAGATCCACACACTTAGCTGAAGGAAAAAGATAATCGTTTTGAAAGTTGTTTACAACAAAATTTGCCTACGATTATCAATGATAAAGTTAAAGAGATTTAGAGTAGTACACGTACTGTACATTTTCCACTCCAAATTGATACATACATACACAAACAGTCAAGTGATTACATACCTAATGAGTACACAAAACATACGAATAGTAACTCATATACAAACGAACAGATTCAGCAAGAACAAGAGTAAACAAACAATATGCTGTCTCCAGTGTACATGGGTAACGAGCATATTTTAAACCAGGGGGGTTGGAAATGCATGTCCAGAAATGTTACAGTATTACAGTATGAAAGTTGACTAAAATACTGGCAATTCCATGTCTTCATCCATGAAAAGAGAATAAATCATCCAATTGTTTTCCTCAAAGCTTTTAGAAACGCTTTTCCCCGTACGTGGACAGACAGGCAAAAGATATGTCATCGGATTCATAAAATGTAAAGTAGCCATATGGGCTCGTAACGCTGGCGATCGTTGGACAAATTATGAACGATTCGAGTGTGCTTTTGTAAACAAACTCTGCTCAGCTTCGGTTCAAGAGAGGCTTCAAAAAACGATGTTAGAACCAGAAACCTTCAATTCATCGCAAGCTAATACTCGTAGTTACCTTGAAAAGTATTTGAACATGGTGGGATGATCCCGTGCCTCCGCGAGACGTATCCGTGTATTAAAAAGACGATTACCACTCCACGTAAGGAAAAAGTAAATACAGGTACCAACCATGGTATAGAACAGTTTATTTCGGTCTTACATTCACTTGATATTATTCATGAAGACTTGCGGAGCGTGCGGAATTGTAATTACGGCACGACTCAGTCAGAAATGCAAACAGCGCTGGTTAGCCAACCTAATCCACACGTGCAGAATAAAGTCATCTGCATGGCACAGCTAAACATGCAACCATATCTGAATTCGTACAATAATAGCATCAGACACTTTCCAATGGAGGCAATCCAAACAAAAAAGGAAAAGCCTCTAACAATAACAACAACAGTCGACGTGGAAATAATCACAATTACGGTCAACATGACAGGCGAAACTCACCGTACCAAAACAATCCGCAACCACAGTCCTACGGAAAGAATTACGGACATAGTGGCTTTTCATACTTTAATAACCAGCAAAGCCATTGTCAACCACCTCCATGGGCTACGCAGCAAAAGACTAATTTAAGGAATAAATGACAACCAAGCAACAATAATATGACAAATCAAAACACATCACACACACCAAGACAAAACGGTGACTGGAACAGACAAAATCCGAGTGTAAATATTGTGGTGGTGCCGAGTGAAGTCACTCCAACAACCACACATTCGACAAACTAAATAAGATGACAACTCACTCCCAGGTGGTGACTGAAGAATGCGTGGGGGGGGGGGGGGGCATGATAAAATAACAGATGTGTTTGACGCACCGAATGAAAAACAGTACGTAAACCCAAGTATAACAAGCGATGTAAACAAACCACACATACTTTTACAAGAGTACAATCACGATGGAAGTTTAACAGACGAGTTACTTGAGAGTCATACTCAGTGCCGATCACATGTATAAGAGATCTTCTAGCAACGACTAAAGGTATTGTAGTTAGTACACCGATGTGTACTGCGATTGCCACGGGAGGGGCTATTAGCACCGTATCTCACAATTTTTATAAACAAATGATTTAATAAGGATCGATATCTCAATATCTTGTTCAAAACTGCCGAATCTTGACTGTGGTATGATTGAAATCATGGTAAGTAAGGAAATATTTATGACTATGCAAGTAGGAAATAATACAAAAGAACGGTCGTTCCTTGTTGTAGAAAATCTGGTCATTAATTGCCCGACTGGTGTAGATTTGTTAAGTAAGGAGGACAGTGTAATTGACCTCTCACAAGGTAAATGTTTTAAGAAGCACAACGGCACACAGATCAAAATTAGTCTGGACCAGCAAACACTGTACCACAATAAACGCTGTTCGAGGTACAAGATCCAGCTTGTATGCGAACAAGATGGCACAAGTAGCAATTAACCTCTATTTGATTATGAGATGGAAGACTTAAAATTCCTAATTCATGATAAATTAAATGAAACTACAACCATTAACAAGCAACAACAAGAAACACCGTACAAACTATCGCTAAACTACGTCTACATATTTACAACGAAACCAGGCGTGATCAATATGCATATACGAGGCTCGTCCACAAAGTAAGTTCTTTTTCTATTTCCATCCGCGGCAGCTCTTCCATGGCAGTTTCGAGCATGCACGGCAGTTCCTCTGACTCAAGGAGAAGACATGTACGCCAAAACAGATTTCTGCTGCCGACGTGTGCATTATAGTGCTTCTTTATAATGTCAGCCGTAATTGAAAATGCTGCCGTGTGTGAAATCAGATCCGTGATAAGTTTTCTAAATGCAAAGTAAGTTAAACCAAAGGACATTAATGGGCATCGGGTTTAAGGACAAAATAGTTTGAGTGATTCAATGGTTAGAAGATGGGTCAGACTGTTTAATGAAGAACGTGATCAAGTGCACGATGAAGAAAGAAGTGAACGCCCGTCTGTGGTTACCGATGAACTCGTTCACTCAATTAAAGAGAAGATTAAGCACAACTGTATGTTTATACTTAGTGCCCTTGCTGTTGAAGTTCCGCAAATCTCACGATCACTAATTCACGAAATTGTTACTGAAAAACTGAAATTTCGAAAACTTTGCTCACTTTGGGTACCCAAAATTATTACTGAGCGACACAAAAAAACAATGGATAGGCAGTATACTTCAATTTTTTACACGCTACAATGAAGAAGGCGATGTTTTTCTTTCTCGGGTAGTCACGGGGAATGAAACTTGGTATCGTACGACATCCCTGAAACAAAGCGGCAATCCCCAACGAAGCTTAAGCCTAAACAAATCTTGACATCTCGAAATGTCATGTTCGCCGTTTTTTTGGGACATTATGGTGATTGATTTCTTACCATGAGGCCAAACAATCAATATACAAGGTTACTGCGAAACAATTAAGAAATTGCTCCGCGCAATACAGAACAAGCGCTGAGTATTACTGTCAAAAGGTGTTGGTTCAAATGGCTCTGAGCATTATGGGACTTAACATCTGAGGTCATCAGTCCCCTAGAACGTAGGACTACTTCAACCTTACTAACCTAAGGACATCACACACATCCATGCCCGAGGCAGGATTCTAACCTGCGACCGTAGCGGTCCCGCGGTTCCAGACTGAAGCGCCTAGAACCGCTCTGCCACTCCGACCGGCTCAAAAGGAGTTGTTTTTTCCACGGTAATGCCCGACCTCACACGGCGTATATGAACAAACAACTCTTACGGGAATTTCACTGGGACACGTTTGATCATCCGCAGTACAGTCCGGACCTTGCTTCTAGCGACTTTCATCTCTTCTTAAACCTAAAATCTGTCCTTGGTTGTCAAAACTTCAAAGAAGATGACGAGCTGAAAGAACATGTTACCACATGGTTGAATACACAGGTGGCAACCCTCTATGAAGGAGGCATACAAAAACTTGTGCCATGCTATGACAAGTACCTACAAAATTTCGAAAGCTATGTAGAAAAGTAGTTTATCAGTTGTACACTTTTGTACAATAAATATTTTTTCTGTATCTGTACACGTTTGTTTTGTATAACCAAACGGAACTTAACTTTGTGTATTATCCTCGTATATAACATGGAAGTTAAACCTCACGAAATCTTTTGCAGTAACACATATAAGATTCCTCTGACGAAGCAGCCTGCGGTGTGTGAAGAAATCAAGCATTTAAGTGGACTATCATAGAATCATCAATATCTCCTTATTGCACACCATTATTAACTTTATGAAACCAAACGGAAATATACGCTTAGTTCCAAACAATCAACTAAATCGTCGTGCTAATTCGCACAAAACCATAAATTTTTAGGGGTAAAGCACTTATGATCTGTGGATTTAAAAAAAAATCGTTTTTCCAAGTACCGTTAAGCAAAGAGTGAAGGAAGTACACTGCGTTTGTTTTTGCTGGCCGCAGTTACCAATTTTGCTTACTACCATTCAGACGCAATGTAAGTTCAGGTGTTTCCATTACTGCTCTAGATACAATTCTAGAGACAGAATTACTGAAAAAGGTAACTTTGTACTTTGATGACAATCTTATAGCCACACAGACATGGGAAGGTGACATATACATTTTACAAAAGACATTATGTAAATTCGCTCGAGCTGGTGTTACAACAAATATACAGAAATCAAAGTTCGTGCGAAACGAGATTAAGTACTTGGGACACATAATCAGTTGTGAATGCATTATACCATATAAGCCGAAATATTTGCGAGGATACTAACTGTGTTCCGAAACGATAGGCTAAACACAGTTGGCGGTGACGTGTTATGTTGCTGTTAGGAGTAGCGTAGCTTGTCGCGAAATTGAAATAGATAGTTTACATCAAAGTGAAAAGTCGAGATCGCATTAAAATTTCTGTACTGACCGGTTTCGGCTTATATACAAGCCATCTTCAGAATTTCTTGGCCCCCATGGCTGGAGCAGATAGTGCCTCGGGTTTCTCGTGGTAACACGATCGTACACTGTGAGTCGCGGAGGGGCCGTCAGCAACAGCCATAGGGGGCCAAGAAATTCTGAAGATGGCTTGTAGAAGTATAAATGTGATCTGGACTGTACATTTTCACCATTTTCACGTAAATATAACACCAGGTAGCTGCTCTCCGGAGACTATGTCATCGAACTTTAGGAAGTAGATAGTTCCTGTGAGATAATATGGGCATAGATCAGTCCTGGCAACCGGAATAAAATAAATGGATCCTTTTACCGACCTTCCAGTTCAGATGATGCAATTGCTGAAAGGTTCAAGGAAACTTGAGTTTAATTTCAAACATGTACATGTCCTTTTCTGGATACTAGGAATCTACTCTGTAGGAATCAGCATGGGTTTCGAAAAAGACGATGGTGTGAAACCCAGCTCGCGCTATTCGCCCACGAGAGTCAGAGGGCCATAGACACAGGTTCCCAGGTAGATGTCCTGTTTCTTGACTTCCGCAAGGTGTTTGATACAGTTCCCCACAATCGTTTAATGAACAAAGTAAGAGCATATAGACTAACAGACCAATTGTGTGATTGGGTTGAACAGTTCCTACTTAACAGAACGCAGCATGTCATTCTCAACGGAGAGAAGTCTTCCGAAGTAAGAGTGATTTCAGGTGTGCCGCAGGGGAGTGTCGTAGGACCGTTGCTATTCGCTATATACATAAAAGACCTTGTGGATAATATCAGAAGTTCACTGAGGCTTTTTGCGGATGATGATGTAGTATATCGAGAGGTTGTAACAATGGAAAATGGTACTGATATGCAGCAGGATCTGCAACGAATTGACGCATGGTGCAGGGAATGGCAATTGAATCTCAATGTAGACAAGTGTACTGTGCTGCGAATACGTACGAGGATAGATCCTTTATCATTTAGCTACAATATAGCAGGTCAGCAATTGAAAGCAGTTACTTCCATAAATTATCTGGGAGTAGGCATTAGGAGTGATTTAAAATGGAATGACCATATAAAATTAATCGTCGGTAAAGCAGATGCCAGATTGAGATTCATGGGAAGAATCCTAAGGAAATGCAGTCCGAAAACAAAGGAAGTAGGTTACAGTACACTTGTTCTCCCACTGCTCGAAAACTGCTCACCGGTGTGGGATCCGTACCAGGTGGAGTTGATAGAAGAGATAGAGAAGGTCTAACGGAGAGCAGCGCGCTTCGTTACAGGATCATTTAGTAATGGAAAAAGCGTTACGGAGATGATAAACTCCAGTGGAAGACTCTGCAAGAGAGACGCTCAGTGGCTTGGTACGGGCTTTTGTTGAAGTTTCGAGAACTTACCTTCACTTAGGAATCAAGCAGTATATTTCTCCCTCCTACGAATATCTCGCGAAGAGACCATGAGGATAAAATAAGAGACATTAGAGTCCACATAGAGGCATACTGATAATCTTTCTTTCTACGAACAATATGACAGTGGAATCGAAGGGAGAACCGATAGAGATACTCAAGGTACCCTCTGCCACACACCGTCAGATGGCTTGCGGAGTATGGATGTAGATGTAGATGTCGATGTAGACTCAAACAATTGTAGTTGCTGGTGGCTTAAATGGCCCGCGATATGTTGGCGATAGTACATGTTTAATTCCGGAGGTACGCATAAAACATCATCCGAAATTGTGCTAAATGCATATTCTGAAAATTATTTCGAACAGTTAGTTCATGAACCCAAGCGATTACTAAACGGATGTGGAGACACGCTTGACCTCTTAGCAACAAATATCCCTGAGCTAAAAACAAGCATCAAAACGGATACAGGGATTAATGCAGGGTTTTCGTGGCGAGACTGAATATTTTAACAGCCAAACCCTCCAAAAATAAAGGAAAAATGTACCTATTCAAAAAAGGGGATAAAAATTCAGTTGCGCCTTCCTGAGAGGCAATCTTCACTCCTTCAAAATTAACAATTTAAGTGTAGACCAGATGTGATTTAAATTCAAACAAATAGTATCGGCAGCAGTTGAGAGATACATACCAAATAAATTAACAAACGCCCTAGCTGATCCTCCTTGGTACACAAAAGGAGTAAGAACACTGTTGCAGAAGCAACATGGCAAATTTCAATAGACGCAAAATCTCCAGGTCTGGTGATATTTTACAGAAGCTCGAAATTTAGTGAGGATTTCCATGCGAGATGCTTATAATAGTTTCCACAACGAAACTTTGTCGCGAAACCCGACAGAAAATCCAAAAAGATTCTGGTCGTATGTGAAATATGCTAGCTGGAAGATACAATCAATGCCTTCTCTGCGCGATGGTAGTGGAAATACTATCGAAGATAGTGCTGCAAAGGCAGAGTTACTAAAGACAATCTTTCGAAATTCCTTCACCAAAAAAGACGAAATAAATATTCCAGAATTCGAATCAAAAACAGCTGCAGACATGAGTAATGTAGGAGTAAATATCCTCGGAGTAGTGAAGCACCTTAAATCAGTTAACCAAAGAAAGTCTTCCGATCCAGACTGTATACAAATTAGGTTCTTTTCAGAGTATTCTGGTATAAGAGCTCCATACTTATCAATCATATACAAGCCTTCGCTCGACGAAAGACCCGTACCTAAAGACTGGAAAGTTGCACAGTTCATACTAATAATCAAGAAAGTTAGTAGTGGTAACCCACTAAATTACAGGCCCATATCATTAACGTCGATATGCAACAGGAGTTTGGAACATTATTGTATTCGAACATTATGCATTACCTCGAAGAAAACTGTCTATTGACATACAGTCAACATGGATTTAGAAAACATCGTTCTTGTGAAACACAGCTAGATCTTTACTCACACGCAGTTCTGAGTACTATTAACAAGGGATTTCAAATGAATTCCGTATTCATATATTTCCACAGGCTTTTGACAAAATACCACACAAGCCGCTTGCAGTGAAATTGCGTGATTATGGAATATCATCTCAGTTATGCGACTGGATTAGTGATTTCCTGTCAGAGGGTTCACCGTCCGTAGTGATTGACGAAAAGTCATGGACTAAAACAGAAGTGATGTCTGGCGTTGGAAACCTTGGAAACTATAGATTTTTAAGAAATTTAGTATTATATTTTTGGAAGACGCGAAGGCATACACTGACCACCAGGCGTTAACCTTTTTAATGATGGATGCTCGTACATGAACGATTATCGAGATGGGCAATGACCTTGCAGAACTACTCGTTCGGAATAGTACACATTAAAGGTAAAGGCAACATAATTAAAGAGGCATTGTCACGTCTATCTCAGGGACTATCTCATGACGTAGATGATCTGGAACATATGAAAGATTATCGCATCATGCTCATGCAGGACAAACAGTACTGTAAATATTGTCTGGACTTGTGGAGAAATATGTCAACATTGCAGAAGGCTGACAGTAGGAGGAGCAAAGTAAGATCGACAATGGCAAATAACCGTGACCTTGCTAATGGAAAGCATTATAAACTGTATCAGAACATCTTATTCAACTGTCTGCGTTCCTATAGTAATCAATGGTTCATCTATATTCCAGAAGAATCAGAAGCAAATCTAATCTGGCATATACATTTTACTTGAGGACACCATGGCACAAAGAAATGTATGCAGAAACTAAACACTTACAGTTATTTCACAAACATGGGGAGGAAAATTCACAAACTTATCAAAACATATACAGTTTCTCAAAAAGCCAACCCTGAGAATCTAGGTTGTAGAGTAGAACTGAATCTGATTATTCCCAGTAAACCTATAGAAATTGTAGCCACGCACATAAGTGGACCGTATCCTAGAAGTAGAGGCACTGTCAAGAATGTACTCGCTCTGTGTGACCTTTTCGCAAAATTTGCGAAACTATATGCCATAAAAAGCGTGACAGTCAACACAGTCATTAAACGGTTAAGTAGAGATTCTATACGTACCGTTGGTAACCTGTCACCATCCTTTCGCACAATGCACCATATTAAAAAGATTATAAGCGGAGGAAGTTTTTTAAAGATAATATCAAAATTATCCTTACCTCAAGATTTAGCTCTCAATCTAATCCGTGTGATAGAATATTCAAGGAACTAAACCATTTTATGAAAACGTACATATCAGGGAATAATTCCAAGTAGATGAACTGTTTGTGTCTTTTCGATTACGTTTACAACAATTTGCCAATATATGACTAATTGTACACCTACAGAAACCATGTGAAACTAATAGAATCCTACGAGAAAAAGATACGAGATGTTTTAATTGCCCTAGCAAATAGCGCCAGAATCAGAAAACAGGAATTTGACAAAACTATAAAACGAACTCGGGAATTTACAGTAGTCATCAAAGTACTTTTGCGTACTCACTCAAAATCTTGTGCATTGAAACGACGTAACTCTTAAGTGAGCGTTTCATTATGAAGGTACATACATCACTGCTCGCATTCCACATGCCGGGTCGTATTTGTTACAAACAGAGTTGTTGGTTATACAATCGTAGAGATTTACGTAAGTTTCATATGAAAGCAGAAACAGTATCGTTAAGAGACAAGCAGGCAGTGGATCACAAATCACGGATGTAAAGCACGACGCCGTATGTACAGCTTACAAATATACAAAATAGTCTAAGAAATTTTATTTCAGGTCAGCAGCTAAGAAGGAAGAAGAGACGCTGAGAAAGAAAAGTTTATTATGATTAAATGACCTCTATATGATGAATGATTTAATTTCTAATCGTGCACAATGAAGGCTATTCCAAACACTCAGGAATTTTCTGTGTAACGGTAACAACAGATGACTGAGCAAGCATGAACCTGACACAAGCAGAAATCATTCCTAGAAACGACCTACATTTCAAAATACGGAATGAAAGTAAGCACTTTCAGAGTATAAAGGAAAACGTCAAAGGAAGCAGACAGATGATGTATGAACGAAATCATTACTCAACATCGAAAAACAGATAAGGGTCCACAACACATCAAGTGCTGTATCTTGCAGTTCGATTTAGGACAATTTAAATTTTTATTTTAACCATAGTATTTAATTCACAGATGTGCACTTGAGTTCAGATGTTGTTGTACAGCGTGTGTTGAGCCTAATCTTTTCTCTCAAGTTTCAGCAGTTTTGTACAGCGTGTGTTGGGTCTAATCTTTTCTCTCAGGTTTCAGTAGTAACTAAGGAAATCTTATGGTGACACAAAATAAACAATGAATTGCTGCATAAACAAATGTATAGTAGGATCTTTAGAATGACAGAAGTAGTTGAACAGAAAACTTTTAAAAGAGTCGGCCGTTGTGGCCGAGCGGTTCTAGGCGCTACAGTCTGGAACCGCGCGAGCGCTGCGGTCGCAGGTTCGAATCCTGCCTCGGGCATGGGTGTGTGTGATGTCCTTAGGTTAGCTAGGTTTAAGTAGGTATAAGTTTTAGGGGACTGATGACCTCAGAAGTTAAGTCTCATAGTGCTCAGAGCCGTTTGAACCATTTTTAAAGAAACGAACGAAATCGTACAAACGATGAAAGGAATTTTCTATGGCACCATAAACTGTGGTGAATTGAAACACTGGAGTTCAGCGTAGTGTACAGTGAGACGTGTGTAGGGATACGACAAGTAGCAAAAAACAAACATAAACGAGTGAAAACTACGGGTCTGATAACTATTGTGGAATTTGTAGGGCAAAATGTTCTCAGAAACGACCCTAGAATCCACCTGCCAAGTACAGCATCCAAAACAGGGGTCGACACTCTTCGACACGGTTCCGCAAAGAACGAGTGTTTCATGGCACTTGTTCCCAAATGAATCGCCACCACGAAGACCACCAGATGGATGTTGTGTACAGGCGTTATTCTGAAAAACCGGACAGGTAAAAAACCGTCTGTGTGACGTATTCTGCTGGCACTGAGACAAGAATATGCCCCAGGTAGCACGCGGCGAGAATTTACATTTGATTATTGTATACAAATGTAAAAGAGAACTGGTATATGTATGTTTTTGAAGAATATTGTGAACAAACCCTAGAAGTAAATAGTTCGACTGTACTTTGACACCCAGCCTCGCTATTTAGGGGGCAGACCAATACATCTTATAAGGTAAAAGAAAAATTCTGCGTGGAATATACATACCGAGTAGCGGCAAATAATTAATTTATATACATGTAATAGGCGTAAGAGATGATATGGCAGATAATTTTTATTTCTAAAACAAAAGAGAAAAACTTTCAATAATTATTATTCTTCCGTTCTCTCTGTTAGTTTGGAGAGGAACATCTTAGTGTAATCTACCAGACGCCGTACAGCTATTTAGTTGATAAACTAAGTCATCAGCGGTATGTTAAATATCATTTTATTAGCAGTCTCGTATCATATATGTGTTCTTTCAGACCAGCAACCTCTGTATTTTAAATATCGAAGTCTGATGTTTCCTTGTCCTGCGACAGTAGAAATTCTATTTGAGAGACCGTAACTCCGACCTGTAATAAGAATATTTACGTCATTTAATGTATAAGCAAACCTTTAACGTTCACATGTGTTGCAGCATTCAATAAAAGTAACTTAGCCTGTTATAATAACGTGTAAGTTAATTTTTGTAGTCCCCTCGTGCGAGATGATGAGTGATGACAATGCAGTCTACTAGACACGTGGCTAGGGTCAGCGAAGGTGACAGTAAGTGTTCGACCTAGAGCGAAGACAACTGAGAGACTTTGAACTAATGAGAATCAGCGATCAGTATTAATGCTCTGTCGTGCAGTGATGTGTAGAAACAGTGAGATAACCATTGAACCACATGCCCAGAAGCTTCGCAGCTATGTACTTTTAGGAACGCCTCAACTCAGTGTCTGGACTGTTAAACAATCTTATTTCACCTTTCAGAAGAATTACATAGTACAGGTATGTAATATATCACAATTGCATGTAAAGACAAAAATGAATAACATTTGCAGAAGCAAATATAGACTCTGACCATAATTGATTAGACATGAAACACAGACTGACGCTGAAAAAATTGCTACAGATTAGTTAACTGAGTAGATGTATTATGGATGAATGGAAAAACTGTTAGTTATTGAGAGTTTAAAGTGGATATTAGGCTATCACTGACAAAAATAGAGGACAGAAACAATTAAAGATGAATGTGTAGCTTTTAGAGGTGTAATAGTAAAGGAAGTAAAGAAAGAGGAACCGAAAAGGCAAAGCCACGTAAGAACCCTTGACTAACACACGAGATATTAAATGTAAATCATAAAATGATAAAATATAAAATGCAATATATGACACGCTCGAAAGTGTATAAATACGTCCAAAAACTGAAACTGACAGGCTATTCAGAATATCTTAGGACGAATGGCTAGAGAAGTGCAAACATATAAGTGCTAGACAGTGGCATTGATTTATAGGCCGAACGTTCTATTCCAAGTAGTATGTGGAAATATAGTCAGTTAATTGTGTGTTGTACTCATTCAAGTTACCAAGAGCATTAGATTAGCAGCGCAGGGAGTTGTATTGGAATGCTGACACCGTTGGCGAACTTGTACAGTGTTTTATACGTTGCTTTATGTTGGGTGCTAACAAAGCCTGGATACTGCTTGGGAACTGATAACCAAGAGGCTGAAGATTACTTACAAGTACATTTGACACGTGTATCGAGGACATTGTAGGAATGTATTGTTTGAATCTTCATATCTACAAACTCATAGACTAATGGCCCTCAAATTGAGCCGATAAAGGTGTTTATTGAACTTCCAGTGAGTGAACTACAGCCGTCCTATACTGTCATGAAGCTTCTCAATGTGTCTTGTTATAAAACGCTACACTTGGAGTGGTGCTATTAATTACTGCGTAGTGACTGCCTTTGTAGCTGTTAGCGACCAGTTCTCTTGCCAATCCGATGGCAACAGCTTTCTGAGCATGGGGGTCATATCTGTGAGAGGGAATTTATCATATTAAATAGCTGCCTGTAGAGATGGTTATTTTGCTAGGACATCTACTTGTCATTTCCAGGTATCCCAGGATATCCTTTCTTCCATACAATCACGATAGTTCCGCTGTACCCGAATACACACCGAATAAGCAATTGTGGAAATAAAAGAAATATTCGAAATTGGAATCAAAATTGAAGGTGAAAGGATATCAATGATAATATTCACTAATGACATGCGTATCCTCAGTGAAAGTAAAGAAGAACAACTGGATCTGGTGAATGGAATGGACAATCTAATGAATACAGAATATGGACTAAGAAACTAAGGAACACTAGAATAATGAAAAGTAGTGGAAATGGGTACAGTAAGTTAGCATCAGGACTGAGAGTCAAGAATAGACGGAGTTATGGAATTCTGGTACCAAGGTAGCAAAATAATACATGACGGACGAAGCAAGGAGGACATCAGAAGGAGACTAGCGTTTGCAAAACGGGAATTCCTGGCCAAGATAAGTATCTTGCTATCAAACAGAGTCCTCAATTCAGAAAGAAATTTATGAGAATGTACATTTGGAGCACGGCATTGTTGGGTAGTGAAACATGGACTGTACGAAAACCAGAACGGAAGAGAATCGAAGCATTTGAGTTGCGGTGCTACAGACGAATGTTGAACCTTAGGTGGATTGATAAGGTAAGGAATGAGGAGGTTCAGTGCAGAATTGGAAAAGAAAGGAATATACGGAAAACACTGAAGAGAATAAGGGACAGGATGACAGGACATCTGTTAATACATCAAAGAATATCTTCCATGGTACTAGAAGCAGCAGTAGAGGGTAAAAAGTGCAGAGGAAGACAGCGATTGGAATACATCCAGCAATTAACGGAAGATGTAGGCTGCAACTTCTATTCTGAGATGAAGAGGTTGGCACAGGAGAGGCTTTTGTGGTGGACTGCATCAAAACAGTCAGAAGACTGGTGACTCAAAAAAAAGTGTCCAGTCTTTGGAGCGTTGCTGCTTGTCACTGATCCGTAGCACATGTGTCTATAATCTAGATGTATCACCGAGCGAGATGGCGCAGTGGCTAGCACACTAGACTCGCATTCGGGAGGACGACGGTTCAATCCCGTGTCCGGCCATCCTGATTTAGGTTTTTCATGATTTCCCTAAATTGCTCCAGGCGAATTGTGGGATGGTTCCTTGGAAAGGACACGGCCGACTTCATTCCCCGACCATTCCTAATCCGATGAGACCGATGACCTTGCTGTCCGGTCTCCTCCCTCGAAACAACCTTAAACCTATCTTTACTAAGAGCCATCAAAAGGCATCGCTGTGAGCCGATCAGAGACCCACCATATACAAGTCGTAGCCGTGATGAGCTTGCATGTTTTTTCACTTCGAGTAATGCTATGATGGTTATGATAAGCCCATAATCGATAATAGTTCCAAAGATATTGTGCTGTTTTCGCAACTGGATAATTATGTTGTCTCAGTTGCATTGTTTTTGGGAAGGTGGAATCTTGTGTCAAGTAAGGACCATTAGACTCACTATCAGAGTTTTCGAAGCTCCTCTCTGTGTACAACTCTTGCATATGAAAAGGAGCGACGTGAATTTACACGTGACAGGACTGAAGAGTAAAGAGTATTGTCTTCGGAACATATCTGTATGTCCCTGACATGTGTGAGACTGGTTCTGATGTATCTTCCTACCACAGTTGCGCAAAGTAGTTCTTTGAGTGTTTTAGGAATTTGGTGTTGAACCTACAGCCTGCAAGGTAGGAAGATACCATCTCACGCATGCAGAGTTCAGAAGAATGCAGCAGTACGACGGTGATGTACTCAGGCAATGTCGGTGCCACTACACTCCCTGTACAGGAAACTTTATCGCTAACAGAAATTAGTGTACGGCTTCAGGTGGAACTATATGTTAACAAAAATGAAAATCCATCGCCTCCGAATCTTAATGTTGGCACTACAGACGCTGTCAGATGATGTTCACCGGGAATTCGCCATACCCACACCTGCCACCAGATCACCACATTGTGTGCCGTGATTCGTCGCTCCACACAACGTTTTCCCACTGTGCAATCGTCCAATGTTTATGTTCCTTACACCAAGCGACGCGCCGTTTGGCATTTACCATCGTGATATGTGAAGCAGCTGCTACACCATGAAATCCAAGTTTTCTCACATCCCACCTAACTGTCATACAGACACATGACACAAGTGACACCCAGTCACCAATGTTCGAAGTCCGTGAGTTCCGCGGAGGGCCCAATTCTTAGCTCTGACGGTGTTCACTGACTGCTGAAGTCGCCGATATGGAATACTTGGCAGTACAACGCACCTAATATGTGAAACGTATTTTTGTGGGGTGTCTGGATACTTTTGATCACATAGTGTAGATCAATTGGCGTGGTACACACTGTTTGGTTGGTATAGTGTATATGTCGTTGCCCTCAAATCGCTTGCAAGCGTTAACTGTCAGTGCTCAGTGCAGTTCTCCATACTAGGATACTTTGCAGTTTAGCTCATTCCGAATTAAGACGAGCCTGTGAACAAGTGTTCACACAATGACTCTCACAATCATCTCAGTGCAGCGCGTGGTGCCTTTCTCAAACGCTCTGCAATTTGCTGCAAGAGAAGAGGTGGATTACTCTGTTTGCAGTTTGCTTATATCGAAGCTGGTGGCCACTCAATTTCCTTCTGGCCAGTCAGAGCATTTGTACTTCTGGTAACTCCACACACTGGAGGTTTTGTAGCCGATCACAGGCGTCGTTTCTTTAGTAGGGCAGAGTTTAACTTTTGCTAGGTAATACTGACAGAATCATCGTTTTCTTTCATGCGAGTTTTAACACAGTGGTAAAGTGAGTCACGATTGTTTTGAGTTGAGTTTCCCTGGACGTTTGTCTTCCATCTCCTCCGGTCAGATTGGCCGAGCGGTACTAGGCGCTACGGTCTGGAACCGCTCCACCGCAGCGGTCGCAGGTTCGAATTCTGCCTAGGGCATGGATGTGTTGATGTCCCTAAGTTAGTTAGGTTTACGTAGTTCTAAGTCCTAAGGGACTGATGACCTCAGAAATGAAGTCCCATAGTGCTCAGAGCCATCTGAACCATTTGAACCATCTTCCATCTCCGGCCATGTTCCTGTAGAAACGTTTTCTGAAGGGTCATCGATAAAAGCAGGGACAAGGGCTAGCTTTTGCCTATGGCCTACGCAGTGAGTCTGGCATCTCATTGGTTACTCTACGTGTCCCATTGTGAGGTTCCATCTGAATGGGACGACCGTGCCATCGTAAAATTCTACTTCCTTCAGAGCTGCGTTTCGTAGCCGGGGTTGGGGAAATTACTTGCGTGCAATTACTATTCTCTGTTCGTCATGAACAAACCTGATGTCAACAAACACAAACGCGATGATTGGTCAGCAGCTGAGCCTCCATAACACTGGTGTTGTTCCGCTCTCGGATGTAAGGCCAATTTATGTACTCGATATTTTATTACTGTGTCACTGTAAATGAATCTTTGATTCTGGTGTATTAACAGCCGTCCATGTTTTTCTTACTCATACTTTAGTTACGTGATTTTTTTTTTCAAAAATCGCGTACAGTCACATTCTCAGTAAGCGCTACTTGGGCTCTGTTCACATATAACGTAAAAATGTATAACACTCTGTCCTGCTTTGTAGTGAAACACGCACGCAGAACACCATTAGTGGCTAGAAACAAATTGTTCTTAATATTTTTTTTTACAGCGTTAAAGAGAATAATGAGCTTTGACGTTTAGTGAGAGACACGATGTACTGAATATATATTGTAATGCTGGCGTAACGGGTAGGTGGGCGATGGCTCAAAGCCCTTTGTGATCAACAACTTTTTTTGTTCTGTTTGAATACCTAAATCAATTAAATATAAAATTTATCAATATGTGGTAATTAACTCACACTTAACCATCTTTTTTTTTCTTTTTTTTTTTAAAAGTGCTTGTCTCATGGTTTGTAGTTACATACCATACGCAGAATTCCGGTTTTCAATGCAAAATACACATTCTTAATTATCGATACATTTTAAAAGATTGTTACAGCTTTTGACTTTGAGAAAAGAATACACAGTTAAATTTTTTGGAGAAAAATGAAAAATCAAATACCCTTTATTTGAATGTGGCCACTGTTTTATAGGACACATGTGGTCTCACTCGAGCCAGAGTGATGAGCGTCGTAGAAACATGGAAAACAATCATTTTCATGGCATCAAGCACACTCTGCAAATGCTGCATTTTTACAGTTGTCAGCGTACCACTATCTGAACCCAGTAGAATTGATCTGGTGCCAAGTTCAGGGATTTGTCATGAGAAATAAAAAGACAGCTAAGCTGCCAAACTTACTGGAACTAATGCACGAAGCCTTATGACACATTGCTGCCCAGTACACTTTTACGCTGCACATACTGTAGCTCTTTCAGAAAAATTACCCTTGCTAAAGTCAAGAATTTTCGTTAGTCTCGTTTTTAATTACAGTACTATGTTAGCTAATATCGAGAACATGTTTTCCTTCAGATTACCGAAGAAGGGTGTCGCCTGAGTTTTACAATTGTTTCCTTCTGCTCAAAAATTCAAAAATTAAAATGACTTTCAAGACTATATTGTTCCCTGCTCGTCACTTCTTACGCCTTTACTTCAACTGTTCACATCACTGCAGTTTAGTCGGACCAAGTGCTGGCCAGTGCTTTCCAAGTTAAATACGCCGGTAAAGCTGTTGTCGCCTATTAACGCTGAGTCGATGTACGCGTAAAGCACAGCATAAAACGTATCCTCATTGCCGTACTTGATTGTATTCGAGACAGATTGGCTTCTGCACCACATGTAACGAAATCCAATGAGGTTCCAGCAAATGCGGAAGAATACATAGGGTAGTATTTATATGGGGTTTATTCTTATGATGAATGGAGTGTAGTGTGAGTGTTGCTGGTTTATATTCACGAAATGCTGGTTTATTTATTAGATCTGCATATTCATAAAATTCGTGAATTTTCGAAACTGTGTGTGTGAATTCTTGAGGGACCAAACTGCTGAGGTCATCGCTCGCTAGGCTTACGCACTACATAAACCAACTTATGCTAAGAACAGCACACACCCATGCGCGAGTGAGGACTCGAACATCTGACGAGAGTCGCCGTGCAATCCGTGGCATGACGCCCTAGACGGCAGGCAACTCCACGCGTAGTGAATTTTCATGTAACTATGTCGTGTGACATATTGATTTAACCGGAATTGTTTCAGGAATTCAATGAAAGATGTGTTATTTGTCTGACATTTTACACGCCGTCTGTGTATTTTAATATTTGGGTGTCACTGGCAAAGAGGTCATGAAGGTCAGCAGCACAGAGACTGAATAGCAAGGGAGTCGTCTGCTAGTTTATCTGGGTCCCAATGTAGTTTCGCTTTGAAATATTATTGTTTTTCTAATGCCCCCAAACTCAACAGTGCTACGCACGAGTGGTTTTGGAATCCGATTTTTCTCTAATTTTTTCCCCTAAAATTGTCAAGAACTATTCATTTGTCTCTTTTCCTTTTCAAAATCCATGCTATTTTTCTGTAATATTTTCTTATTTGCACACCACCAATCTGTGACCGCTTAATAATACTTTCCATTACCCTCACCGAAGACTGTAGTAAGGTGATAGGCCAATACGACACAGGTTTCTTATCTTTTTTCAGTTTAGTGGATGGTGACGACACGTTTTCAGCGAGTCGATTTTGCTTGACTATGTAGTCCAGATCAAAGTTGTCTTTGCATCCGCTTGACATAGAATACCGTCACTCTAACTTTCTAAGTGTGTAGCCACTCATCGTCAAACTCAATCTCATCTCTGCGCACTAACGATCAGGACCGCTTTCCTGTGTACTGTGCATCAGTTTCCTACACGCTGCATGCTTTCTTCTAACAAGGGAACCTCCCCATAGCACCCCCTTCAGATTTAGTTATAAGTTGGCACAGTGGATAGGCCTTAAAAAATTGAAGACACATCAATCGAAAAAACAGGAAGACGTTGTGTGGATCAATGAAAAAAATAAGCAACGTATACAAACTGAGTAATCCATGTGCAAGATAGGCAACATAACAGGCAACTCTGAGCTCAGGAGCGTCGTGGTCCCGTAGTTAGCGTGAGCAACTGCGGCGTGAGAGATCCTTGTTTCAAGTCTTCTCTCGAGTGAAAAGTTCAGTTTTTACTTTTCAGACAACTATCAAAGTTCAGGCACTCACAAATAATCAACTTCGCTCTCCAAAATTCTAGGACATGTTCAGATTTGGTTGGACATATGCAGGATTTGACGGTTTACGCAAGGAAAAATTTGAAAACGTTAAAAACATATGTTTTGACAGAACACAGGGAAAACTGTGCGACTGTGATACTGTTGCATTCATTTGTTGCAGATTATGTGACGAACTCTTATTTTTTCATCAGTTTTTTGGGAGTGATTATCACATCCACAGAAAAACCTAATCGGGCAAGGTAGAACAATCTTTTTACCCATTCGCCAAGTGTTCAAGTTAGGTGGGTAGACAACATATTCCTATCATGTGACGCACATGCCGTCACCAGTGTCGTATAGAATATATCAGACGTGTTTTCCCTTGGAGGAATCGGTTGACCTATGACCTTGCGATCAAATGTTTTCGTCTCCCATTGGAGAGGCACGGTTTTGCGGTGCGGTCGAAAAACACAGACAGTAAACTTATTACAGTGAACAGAGACGTCAATGAACGAACGGACAGATCATAACTTTGCGAAAATGAAGAAAGAAAAAGTTTTCACTCCAGGGAAGACTTGAACCAAAGACCTCTCGCACCGCAGTTGCTCACGCGATCCACGGGGCCACGGCGCTTGTAATCTGCTGTCATGTTGTCTATCTTGCACATGGACTACTCAGTTTGTATTTTTTTTTCATAGTTCCACACAACTTCTTCCTCTTTTCTCGATTGATCTGTGTTCAGTTTTTCAAGGCCTATTCACTGTCCCAACGTATAACTACATCTGAGGGGCTTGCGAAGGGGACGTTCCCTTGTAAGCAACTAAAACGTCCAGGAACAATAGTTTGCCCTCCCTTTCTGCATCCGTTCAAGAAGTCGATGAACTGCTTCAGTGCATTTTCATCGTGAAGCTTTATCAGAGAGGTATCGTCGACATACCATGTGAAGCAAGCAGGAAGCGATTTCGCAGAGTTCAGAACTTTTCAAGTGTTCCAAGAAGATGTTCGCGACAATAGTGCACAGTGGAACACACAATGTAGGGCAATGGAGCAAGGTTTTGGATATCGAAGGAATACTTGACGCTTATAGCGAAGGATAGAGAGTGGGAGAAGGGGAAGAGGAGGGGGATCGACAATTTCAAACGTGACACAGGCACCTCGTGCCACCTGACGTCACACAATCTGGTGGCCGGCCTAGCTGCTTTGAGCTGCCCAACGCATCTTCCCGCTCATGCCTCACTCAGGACTTCAGTGACAGGAACTAGACGTTCTTATGAATGCGTGGTGTCTATACTTTCGAACATGCCCGAAAAAAAGGACACCTTGCATTCATGTAACTTATTCGCCTCGATAGGCAATGTGTTGTGTCCGACTTCTTGGACACTGAAATGGCTAATATTAATACAGTTACTTAGAACCCTAATATTTACACCCTGAATTAATTACAGCTAAACTTATTATTGCTCGCCAGGCTATACTAAGCTATGAAGCCGCACACGTGGACTTGCAGTTCAGAGTACATTAAATGAACCACGATTACGGAGTGGCGAATTGATACAAGTTCAGAATGACCGTATTGTGGCTTCATTACAGTCTCTAGCAATCACAAGTTCGTACACATTTGTTGTACAGTTTTGATTGCGTTGGCGCGAAGGCACAGTTCATAGGAGACGGAAGTCTCTTCACTCCCCGACAGTTGCCAAGGGCTGTGTTACGACGAAGAGGCAGCACAACGAAGTTACTCCTACAGGAACTTCCTGGAAATGGCAGTATCTGACCTCGAATACAACTGTTCTCCTGGCCTCTCGCGACGTTATTTCAAAGCAGAGACGAGGCGGTGGCGTCTCGGGACTACAGGAGCCACGGCTTCTTCATAGCATGCAATTTTGTCATATATAGACATGGTTGGAGACCGTGGCTGTTGTATAAAATAAAATGGTTGACAGTGTACAGCAATGTTTGTGACTGTGAAAATACAAACATACTTGAGAGCGTACTTCACTGCAAGAAAACTGCTAATACAAATGTGCCAAATAGACATTTCACTTAAGTTGCAATCCAATACAAATAAGTAGCGCAACCATTTTGGTTACACGTTTGTAACTTTTAAAATAATGTTTATCCTAGAGCAACTCACAGGAAAGCAACGCGTAATCTTCACTGATGAAGCAATGAAAAAACCGTATGATGATGAATTATAAAAAAATTCGAAACCGGGAACGCCTCTTTTTGAATAAATAACCTAAAGCCAGTTTGTGGCTTGTTGCTCTACACCATCAACAATTCGTCCTAGCATGTCATTGGCACCTCATGATAATGCTTTGCTGTGCAGTATGTCTGCGGTGATCGATACTTCTTGCGCCGCTCGCTATACTGGAAGACATCGCACAATGAATCCACATCCTGCAGTGCGGTTATACATATACCTTCGACCTCCACGGGGATCCAAAAATTTAGCGGGCGTGGAAGACATGGATGGGGACTGTGTATAGGTAGCGCCAGGTAGGAATGTGGGTCGGCTGGGGAACGTGCCGAGATAGTCGGCGCATTTGACATAATCGCTGTGTCCGGATGGCGCAGTGATTAATGCAAATGCCCTGTCGGCAGGAGATCCCCTGTTCGCGTCCCAGCCCGGCACACATTTCCACTCACTGCCGCTGATTCTGCGTATGGTCTCGATGCAGCTCATACAATTAGTTCCTTTCCTTTCCTTTCTGCCCCCTCCACCTTCAATTTACATCAAGTGTATCTCACGCTGGTAACGCGCTAATGTAAACGGAACATCGTACCAACGACAGCGGTCAGTGTATTTTACTTCTAATGACGATAACGGAGACACCTGTCAAAAACTACAGTGTTTTACTCATATTAACGCGACTTGAAAATTCACATTTGATTCAAAGGGAGGCTGTAATTGAGAACGGAGTGACACAGAGTGGGACCCCCCCCCTCCCCCCCCCCCCCCCCCACGATGTTGCATTAAATGAAAGCAAGCGGAACTTTGGAAGGGAATTACGGTTTAGAATTACAGTTTAGGAAGGCGAAACAAAGTGCTTAAAATCGGTCAATGATGCAATATTTTCGGGGACAGTGAAAGACAGGGAAAACCAGTTGAAAAGAGTGATAAGTCCATTGACAATAGGTTGTTAGTATAAATGAACGTAAATCAGGGGTAATGGAGTGTAGCTGAATTCAGGCATTAAATTAGCAAGTAAATGCATTTTGCAGTTATGGTTGCAAAATAATTGACGACGGCCAAAGTAAAGAAGATACGAAATGCAGATGGGCAGCAGCAGACTGAAAAGCGTTTCTGATAAAGAGGCATATATTAGCGTCGAATGTTCGTTTAGGAATTAGGAAGTCCATCTTGAAAGATGTACCGTTCAACATGGGCGTTTAACAATAGAGGTAAGACGGAAACCAGAAGCTTTAAGAAGCTGATGTTATCGTTGTTAAAAAAGAATGCTGAACATTAGATGGATAGTTAGGAAAGTAGGAAATCAGACATAAGGGAAATCCTTTAGATTCATGTTAGACTGAACATGGAGGCCGCACTCCCTCTTCTGTAATTTTGTATTAACTGTGTCTCTTTTTCAAGCGTGTTTATTTGTGTCTGTATGCTGATTTTTTCCCTCATTGATGTTCTAATCGCCATTGAGTGCGAGAGATCGATACTAGAATCAGAAGTTAATGTCCTCTTTAAGAAAACAGCAATTAGAACTGTATCCCAAATTACTGACGTGAGGTAGCAGTTGCTTTTTTTTCCGACTATGTCGGCGGCTAAGTTAACTTTTTTGGTTTCATAGTTATACTACAGTTGTTTAACCTTCTTTATTTGAATTTGAAGTTGTCTACTTGCGTATTGTAAATGCTTCGTGTGGAATATTTCGAAGTTATAATATCACTTCTACAGAAGAATACTGAAGATAAGGTGGATAGATCACGTAACTAATGAGGAGGTATTGAATAGGATTGGGGAGAAGAGAAGTTTGTGGCACAACTTGACTAGAAGAAGGGATCGGTTGGTAGGACATGTTTTGAGGCATCAAGGGATCACAAATTTAGCGTTGGAGGGCAGCGTGGAGGGTAAAAATCGTAGAGGGAGACCGAGAGATGAGTACACTAAGCAGATTCAAAAGGATGTAGGTTGCAGTAGGTACTGGGAGATGAAGCAGCTTGCACAGGATAGAGTAGCATGGAGAGCTGCATCAAACCAGTCCCAGGACTGAAGACAACAACAACAACAACAACAATATCACTTCAAACGATAGTTTATAACTATGACACTGAGTATTGTCGAATACATTAGTTTCAAGGTAGTTGTTTATCTGATGTAGCGCCCTTTCTATTGTCGGGCAAGTAGAGTGTGAATCTCGCAATAACTGCATTCGAATGTCTGCACTATTGCTTCCGAAATTGAAACACTACATGTTCAAGTGAGAGTGAAGCTCCTTTCTTTAGCGGAAAGCAGTAATTTTTGCTTTTGCATCTACATCTACACTTTGAGTTAAGAGCGGCCGGCCGTGGTGGCCGAGTGGTTGTAGGCGCTTCAGTCCGGAACCGCGCGACCGCTACGGTCGCGAGTTCGAATCCTACCTCGGGCATGGACCTGTGTGATGTCTTTAGGTTAGTTAGGTTTAGGTAGTTCTAAGTTCTAGGGGACTGATGACCTCAGATGTTAAGTCCCGTAGTGCTCAGAGCCATTTGAACCATTTGTTAAGAGCGTGAAGACAGTACGTTCCTTTGTATCAGTTACTACGGTCTTTTTGCGTTACACTGACATATGGAGCTCAGAAAGAATGATTGGTTAAATTGCTCTGCGTATATTGTAATTAATCTAATCTGGTCCTGATGGCCCCTTTGGGAACTATATGTAAGGTATTACAGCATATTCGTAGAGTCATGATTTAAAGCAAGTAAGTAGAGTGGTACTTAATTTAATTGTCTACTAGAACTTAGGTCACGAGATATCCCACGTTTTCCAAAAACTTTTCCTTAAATTGGATTCGTATTCCAGGAGTATTGTAAGTTAGTAGTGACCAAATACAAAGGAGCATCTCAGTACTTACAACTTCAGTGTCCTGTAGCAGGAGACAATAGTCAGAGGACATATCAGGGCCTGCTCAAAAGTAATGCTTCCAAATTTTGGTAGGAAAACAAGGAAAAATTTATTAAAATTCTACATCTTAATTCTACGTGTCAACATATTAATTTCCCTGCATAGTCACCCTAGCAACGAAAACATTTCTCCCAACAAGGGTCGGTTTGTTGATACCGTCACTGTAAATTTGAACCCAAGGCGTCGAGTTGTTGTAGACGTCGCCGCGCTTGTGTGTGGTTTGGCATTGTCACACTGCAGGAGAGGGTGCTCGATGTGTGGACGAACTCTTCGAATTCGAAACTCGGTTACAGCACGCTGTTTCTCACTCACCGACATACATCGCGCATGACTTTGGGCGTCTGCATACTACACTCAAAAACAGTTAAGGACTACGTATGTTACCAAATTATACCTTTGTCTTTCACAAATTAATTACACAGCAAGACATCATTAGCTTTTCGATCCTCTTCAAAAAAAGGAAATGAAATATTCGACAGTTGACAAAAACAAAGTCTTCCTGGAGGTTTTCCATTGGGCTTTAAGAGCTTCAATAACGTGTTCACCCTTTACGAGTGTTCATCACTGCCTGACACCTAGGAGTAATGCTCTGAAGAAACTTTCTGGCAGATTAAAACTGTGTGCCGGACCTAGACTCAAGCTCGGGATCTTTACCTTTCGCGGGCAAGTGCTCTACCATCTGAGTTACCCATCCTCACAGCTTCAATTCTGCCAATACCATGTCTCTTACTTTCTAAACGTCACAGAAGATCTTCTGCAAACGTTGCACAACTATCACTCCTGGAAGAAAGGATATAGCGGAGACATGGCTTAGCCACAGCCGGGGGGATGTTTCCAGAATATTTTCACTCTGCAGCGGAGTGTGCGCTGATATGAAACTTTCTGGCAGATTAAAACTGTGTGCCTTTGCAAAGGTCCCGAGTTCGAGTCTCGGTCCGGCACACAATGTTAATCTGCCAGAAAGTTTCATATCAGCGCACACTCCGGTGCAAAGTGAAAATCTCATTCTGCTCTGAAGAAGTCTATGGAGATCACTCTGTGATATCCGATACCATTCTCCACTGAAAATCCATAAGAGTCGTTGGAGAGTCTTTAGTGGAACAAGACGGCCACGAACACCTCCGTCAAAGATATCCCACATATGTACATTGGGTCGAGACTCACTGCCGGCCATTCCACTACGCCAATGTCCTGTCAAAATAACGCACCACTGTTGACGCCCGCCAAGGAATTCAGGAACACCACCGTATTCAGGAGAAAGCGCACGGTCCCACAGAATCTATTTCATGTACTGCCTGGAGGTAAGGTGGACAACGACAAGATCCGTATGGCTATCAACATTTAAACTTTTCCACAACATCACAGAACCTTCAAAATCTGTCGATTTTCTGGTAACATTTGGTGGATAACGCTCACCACTGGTCGCTGAACACGGAAAACGGCCATCAGCTTGCGTCGGGGGCTATGTGGACTCGTATGTTAACAACACATTTCCCCTGTGATAAAGTTGTCAGCTGACATGGGAGCGGAAGAATTGAAATCGAGTTGCAAGATGTCGTTGTGTCAAAAGAGCTACCGCATAGGACATGTGTGTCGTAGGGTCCTTTCTAGTAACCTGTTCATTACAGTTTGATCGGCCATTCTAAGAGCGTCATGCAGTGCTCTGGCGGTATCCTTAAGATGGCCCAACGCAGAGGGAACCAGACATCGGTCTCCGCTTGGGGTAGTAATGCGTCGGCGATCTTGCGTAGCTTGGCTGATGTACTGACTTGTCTCCCTGCAACGTGTCCACAGCCAATGGATGACATGGGGAGGAATTGGAATCTGCAGCAACATGGCCAAAATTCCATCCATTCTGGAACAAACAGACCACCCTTGCAACTTGCACTACTTGAAGAAGTCGCATTACACGTGCTTGGTTGAATACAACGTCCAGAAATGAGAACAGTCATTTGCGTATCTCCCTAAAAATAATGGAACATTGGTGCTGATTTCCTTCTGAGGAGTCACCTGACACTATAAAGCATAGCGCAGCCAATAGATGGTCAATGATTTTAACTATGGCCTACACTGAAAGCGAAGACCTCAAGCCTGTATCAAAAAAGAGTTAAAATTATAGATGTTGATACTTGTGTTCCCCTAATTCTTTTCAATAGTGTACTTACATTACACACTGCCATTTTACCCGCTAATATTCTGCGCCCTCTAGCAGGGATGGAAATATGTATACATAAAATAATAATTATGTAGAATACTAATAACGTTTGTCTTTTTTTAAAAAGCTTCAAGAGTTTTCACATAAAAATTTGGAGACATTACATTTCAGCACGCCGTTCGTAAAAAAGGGAGCACCGGAGACG